>NC_081779.1:13062204-13362204 GCF_963082965.1 Carassius carassius
TCATAACTAAACACCAAAATCTATTTGGACAGTTTTTTTTGTAGTCTTGCCATTAAATAATGTTGTTTCCCAATGAATTGCTACACAGATTTATAGAAGATTATTAGAAATCTTCTCTAGTATCATCTGTCCTGAGACCAGCTCTTCCTCTCTGTGCAGATGTTCACACGCTGCCTGACCCCTCTGGTGCCCGATGAACTGAGGAAGAGGAGAAAGGGGGGAGAAGCAGACAGCTTGGATGAGTTCCTCAAAGATCTGGAGAACCCTGAGGTGCCACGAGAAGAGGCCTTGTCTCAGCAACGAGACATCATTGGTAAGAGAGGCTGACACATACAGCACATGATTCAAGTTTGAAGACAATAAGAAGTAATGGTTGCTGAAAATGCTTCTTTGCTATAACGGGTATAAAAATATATTAAAATAGAAAACAATTATCTTATAATGTAACAACATTTGACAATATTTCTGTTTTATTGTATTTTTAAAGAAATAAATGCAGCCTTAGCGAGCATAAGAGACTTCCTTGGAAGAAAATTTTACCTACTCCAGACTTTTTAGCAGTAGTGCACTAGCTTGTCACTAATGCCCATGTTTGGCTTTCTGCAGACCAGACCATCCTGGAGGAGCCCAGTGTTCTTCAGGCTTCAGCCATGGAGGGCAGTCGCACGACCCTTGATGAATCAGTCATGCCTCCTCCTTCTGGACGGTGTGGACAAAACCGCAAAGCTCAGGACACAGAGCCTGCCTTACCTGTGAGATTTAAAATCGGATTTTGTGTGCGGGATTTGGACCCCACTGTATGTGATTTGCTAAACTGGTTCTCTCGCTTATTTTCTCGTAGATGCTTGAGGATGATCGTTCCTCCATTGTGTCCACACGGCCAGTGAACATGCAGCAGGTGGACCTTCCACCAGAGGAACCAGGCAACATCTCACAGTTCCTCCCTGAATTCGATCTGATAGGAGAGAAGAGCAAAGAGAAGAAGGATGATGAGGAGGAAGAGGAGGTGAGGAGGCTTTAACAAGCTCAAATTAGAGTTAATTGAGAATAACGGACATTATTCAAGACTGCAGTTTATTTTTCTAATAAGAAATCCTGTTTAGTACAGCCAAACAATCTGTAGTCACTTAAACTATTTCAGCACTAAGCATCATAACAGTACAGCTGTTTAGACTTCATTTTTAAATGCCCATTTTTGTGTATAATTAGTAATCAGTTAAGTAATCAGTTATTACAATTTATCATATGAGGAATTTGACTGTCTGGGCACTGGTTGTGCTTGACTCCCATCAGATCACATCACTCAGTTAAATCTAAATTTGTGTTAAAAGGAGGAGGAAGGTCAAAGTGGAGACCAGGATCAGGAGGAGAGGAGGTGGAACAAGAGGACGCAGCAGATGCTGCACGGTTTGCAGGTTTGGCAGAATTTCAACATACACTACATATCATGTTAAACAAGATCTGTCAGTGTATATTTAGTGTAATCTGAAGCATAAAATTATTTAATATCTATTAATACTCTTTTAATTCTTCTACTAACTGCTTCTTGTTATTTTCCACAGAGAGTCATTGCTAAGACCGGAGCAGAATCGATCAGCTTGCTGGATCTGTGCAGAAACAACAACAAGAAACAAGCAGCTGCTAAGTTCTACAGCTTTCTCGTGCTAAAGAAACAACAAGCAGTGGAGCTCAGGCAGGACGAGCCCTACAGTGACATCATCGCCAGCCCTGGCCCCAGATTTCACATTATATAGACTTTTTATGGTCAACACTGGAAGATTTTAATAGTTTTGTTTGTATGTAATGTGTTATGTCTTTCTGTGCATGCGCATTTTCAGTCTCGCATGCAAAACAAATTGTGTTTCTTTTAACAGTTTCTCAATACAAGCATGCACATTGGACAAAAAGGCTAAATGGTTCTGAATTGTTCTGACCTGGTTGAGGTTGAAAATATAATGCTTTTGTTCTCAAACTTACAAACTTACAGAAAAGCTTTACAGAAAGGTTGGTGGCAGGTTTCATAGGAAGGTACAATTGCTCAGCTGTTATGATTCCATTAGTTTGTTGTGCTCACTTGCAAAGGCCTAGAGCTTTAGTTTGTTTTCAGATACTTCTGTTTCATTATGTAATGTGTGCCGCTGTTTTGCATGCTTTGAATTGCATGTTGACATGCAACATACTTGGGTTTACTTCCATGAAAGTATTTTTTTTGTTTAAATGCAAAAGAGTAACATTTTAGCTGCTCCAAATATAGAAAAATCATAGTTTGTATGTTTATAAAATATATATTGAATGAAGTATTGGCCTACAGTGTGTTGTTTTGTTTTTATTGTATTTTTTCAAAAATCTACTACAGTAACTTAGTAAATGATTTCCCTAAATTCTCCCTGAGCTTCAGTGTTGTGAACATTTACCCAAAATCAGCTTTAGTTTTGCTTGTCAGCCAGACAAATGAAAAGAAAATGTTATATACTGTGATAGACATTTGTTAAAATAATGTGTCATTTGTTGTAAAGATATTTTTTGTAATTGTGCAAGCACTTTTTAAAACGGTCCATAGGTCTTTGGTTTTATCAATGTTACCTGTGACAACTCTCTGTTTTGTATATCACAATAATTAAACACTTATCTGTTACAGTGCAATAAAGTCCTTTATTTAAATGCCTCAAAAAACTGCTTGTTTTATTCATATTGGGCTAAAAATAACATGGTTCATAACAGGTTACATTATTGTAACACATCAGGTTATTTGCCTTTAGCCCTGATGTGATACAGCCGTGTTATATTATTTTGTAATAAAAAGTAATTAAATCCCTTTGTCAGCAAAGTCATGCACGTTTGTCAGTGAAGCTTGAGTTTGTTGCTCTCGAGGCCTTTATCTGCAGCTGGCCAGCAGTTGACACACGCACTGCACCAGCGCTCACATCTCCCACTGCTGCAGCACAGACTCTCACAGAGACACAGCAGAGAGACGTGGAGACACTTAACAGACCACCAAGCTGCTTCACCACATATCTATAATAAGCCTGGTCTTGCGCAGAAAGGGCTTGTGCCAATAAACTCTGACGTGCATTTAATATCAAGCCAAGTGTCTTTCAGATAGTCAAAGTATAGGTATGTATTACAACTACATATTTACTTGCATGAGAATGTTCTGTAGATTTAGATGCGGCTCTGCGTATTTCTCCGCTTCAGGAAATCAGCGAGGAGGAATCAGTCCAGATCCAAGTACCTTCTGCCCTTCCACCAGAAACTTCCACACTCCGACCTTATGTGGACAAACCGTAGACCTCCATAGTATGAGTCACCGACAAGAACGGTTTGACCTAAAAATATCAAAATGGGAACTACTGCGGAAACAAAGACACCTAGATCTTGGATGCCCTTGAGGTAAGCTAAAACATAACAAAATTTAATTTGAAAGTGAACTATCCCTTTAAGCTCTTTGAATTACCATTGTGTACGAAATGTGCTATATAAATAAACTTGCCTTGCCTTGCCTATAGAACAAAAAAAACACCTTTCAGCTAAATTTACCATGAGTGTTGTCATGATTTTTGCTTTCAGACCAGAGATGTTGTGCCACGCCAACCAAAACTACAATCTGGCAGTTTAGAACCAATTAAGGAGAATCTAAAGGTCTGACACTTTGTTGGTTTGTTTTCTTTATTATATATAATTGTGATATTTCAATGTGACAAATAAATGTATTTCTCTCATCTAGGTTTGTGAACTGGAGTTTGGATTTCGTGGAAATGAAATTCAGCACATTGTGACCACTGTTCCTAAAGTTCTAATCACTAATAAAAGAAAACTTGCCCAAATATTTGACTTCGTTCACAACACTATGGATGTTCCACACTCACTTAATGTGTTGTTCCCACAGGTACATATTGTTTAGTCCTTTCATAAGCCAAGGCATTGTTCAGTTTGAAACCCTATGAAGGCAAATGTACTGTAGAGTTTGTTTATAAATGTAGAGTTTTGATTGTATGTGGATGTAGGATGATAATTTAACTGAGGCACTTTGTATTTCCCCTCAATCAGAAAAGATAAATAACTGGTGTGTTCTGCTGTATTAAATGGTAAATCATGTCTGTGTTGTATTCCATGCAGTGTAACATGAGTTTACTTTGTACTGTGCAACATGCTATATATTTTTTTCTTACTCTCTCAAAGGTCCTTAATGCCAAATACCTTCACATCCGAGAGCGACACTTGTTTCTAGAGTACTTAGGCCGGGCCCAGTATCAACCATCTCAACCCAACTACATCTCTTTGGATCGCTTGGTGTTCCTGCCTGATGATGATTTCTGCTCAGAAGTAGCATTGGCCCCTCTTGAAGACTTTGAATGATTTCAAAAAACATTGTAGAAGTACAGAATAAATATTTTGTATAGTTTGGTTATATGAACACCGTTTATAAATAAAAAGTTGAATTGGACATACCACGACCAATTCATTTTTATCATGTGATGATATATATTCCAGTTGTGTAAGTCAAGTTAAACAGATCTAGATCTAAAACCTGATTTGCCATATATAAATTTTATGCAAAAAGCTGTGAAGTCCTTTTTTTCCCCATTCTCTTTTTTTTTTTCTTTTTGTGAATGTAAAGTTATTCATCTCATGGAAAATACACATAGGAAGTTACTTTCATTTTGGTCTGTCTGACCTAAGGACTTTTCCCCTCTTTTTAAAAAGATGAAAATATTAGAAAAATAGGGGAACAGAATCAGATGGCTTGAAATCCAGCTGTCGGAATGCGCTGCTCCAGTCCCATCGAGAGACATGTTGGTGTAGAAGCTTAAAATCTAGTAAACACTGTTTATGTAGCATTGCTACAAGAGACACTAACCACAGGTGGAAAGGAGCAGTAGCTTCGACGACACTGCATGGTAACTTAAAAATTCAGTAGTTGAAAAAGTTCATTTTAAACCTTGTTTGCATTCCATTTATATGATGATTTAAACAGAAGACTTTTATTAATAAAAGTGTTTCGATACTTGATATCTACACTCATTTGTTGCTAAAGTTGTACATGGTTACCAACCGTGTGAAGATCATGAATGTAACTAAATATGCAAAGTCGGGTGGGGGGGGACTAATCACTTTTTTTTCGTGCGTCATTTATAATAAATATATAATAAAGCTGCAATTTGCTCAAACTATGCGAAATCTGTCCTAAATATCAGTAGGTGAGTATACATAAATATATATTTATCTAAGCCCTTGGTGTCTGACATTTTATTCCAAAAATGTTTAAAATTTGATTTTTATCATATAATATGTAGCGGAAAGAGTAATTCTGTAGTAATGAATGTATTTAACTGCTGGAAATGTTTAGTGAGAGATTAAGTAAAATAGCGAGCATTGGGTGGTGAAATAGGTCTAAATTGTGACAGCCAATGAGCTCATGCTGATAAAGCCGATTGCGTAATCACCGGACGAGACGTCACATATCCCACAATCCTGTGCACCTTCCCTAGTAGTGAACAAAATGGCGTCGAGGGCACCAGGTAAAATGTTGTGTTGTTTGTGTGATCCTTTTGGGAAATTGCGAGCGTATGAATTAGTTACGTTCATTTTAAAGAGTTAATTTATAGCGTATCTGCTTTCTGTGGCACTCGAAAGACTGCTTGTAGACGAGGTAGTTCGTTGTGTGGTGTACAGCACTGATGTCCTCTACTGTGTCCCCGTCCGCGGACTGTACGATACCAGGCCAAATATGACTTTGTTCTGTTTCCATTCCCACGTCACTTTTAGTAACTGTTTATTTGTGTCCTAATTATTGTGAACGATGCATTGGGAATAAATAAATGCTCTGTGATTCACTTACTGATAGTTAACTGGGCTCTTAAATTAATCTAATGTCAGCGGTGACATCATGCTTATCAGTGAGTTTTCAGCTATAAAAACCCAGTCCCCAACTGTCATAAACACCGGATCCGTTAACCACAGAATACGTTCAAGTCATGTTACTTTAAGCTGTGCTGGGTGGATCTATTATCTACTTGTCTCGTTCCATATCTCTAATTTTGGATGTATGTTCCTGTCCCTGTACAGCTGCGACCAGCAGGCTCTTGGTGGGCTTCAGGAAGTGGTACTACAATGCATGTGGTTTCAACAAACTTGGTAAGCGCTACTTTCTCTTTTCCATGCAGACAAAGCATTGTTTAGAGCAGTGGTCTCAAACTCAATTCCTGAAGGGCCACAGCTCTGCAGAGTTTAGCTCCAAACTGCTCCAAATCACACCTGCTTGGAAGTTTCTAGTAATCCTGAATCTTGATTAGCTGGATCAGGTGTGTTTGATTAGGTTTGGAGCAAAACTGTGCAGAGCTGTGGCCCTCCAGGAATTGAGTTTGAGACCAATGGTTTAGAACTTGTGACCTTTATGGATTGATATATTTACATTGAAACCCATTCATATAAGCAAATGTATACATTGCCATCTCATTGCATGTTATATAGGCTTGATGCGGGATGATACCATCATTGAGGACAGTGATGTGAAAGAAGCCATTCGTCGGCTCCCAGAACAAGTTTACAATGACAGAATGTTCCGCGTCAAGAGAGCTCTGGATCTTTCAATGAAACAACAGATTCTTCCAAAGGACCAGTGGACTAAATATGAGGAGGTGAGGAAGCATGTCACCTGAATGTATACTAATTTTAGCTGCTTTTTCTTTGTGTAGTGTCTTTTTGTAAATGAATTTACATTTAAAGTGATTCATGCACTGAAATAAAAAAAATCCATGTTTTTAAATGGGGTACAAACACAGATGCATGCACTCCTTTTCATATAATAAAAGTGAATGTGGTCAGCCACTGAGTGTCTTCAGTGAAAAACTACCATTTTTGTGCGAGTCATAAGGAAGTTTTTTATATATATATAAATGTTTTTTTTTTGTTTTTACATATTTTTCTGAAAAGGATTGTATTCTTCACCGTGGTTTTGGAAAATTCATTAGATATTATTTATGGCGATTAACACGTATTTATGTACATCTGCTTCAAATGTTTTGAACAATTAATATTGTTCCCTGTAGGAAGTGCATTACCTTGAGCCCTATTTGGAGGAGGTTGTTCGTGAAAAGAAAGAAAAAGAAGAATGGGCAAAGAAGTAGAATGAGTGTGATGAGACTAAAGCTCCTTTTTGGAGTGATGTCTGGTGTTGTATTTAAGAGAAATGTATTATGTGATGAGTCCCTATACTTATTAAAATTTCCTTTCTAATAGAAGTCCTCACATGCCTGTTGTTGTTTTTTTCCTTTGATAGGAAAAAGTCATGATAATGTTGTTTTGTACAGTCAATAAATCTTTCAAAGTTTCATGGGATGATACAGTAGACTCCAAAGATAAGGCTATTTATTTAAATACAGACTTACTTTAAAAAGACTAAAAGCCCAAAAAACATAGTGACTTTGACTCTTAAAAAATTCAAACATTCATACAGTAAAATTAACTACAATTAACCTAAATAGTTCACCATTCATCAGTTACGAAAGTACAATCACACAAATAAATCCTGGATAAATTCTGCATGGTATTTAACGGCATTCAAGTACTATTAATGCTTTACACAGCCATAAATGTTTGTATTTCCTGTGGATTTCCATGTATCTGATCAAAAGTACTGGAAATATTGTGAAATATTTCAATTTAAAATAACTTTTTTATTTGTATTTTTAAAATGTCATTTATTCCTGTGATGGCAAAGCTGAATTTTCAGCAGCCATTTCTCCAGGCTTCAATGTCACATGATCCTTCAGAAATCATTTTAATATACTGATTTGCTGCTCAAAAAACATTTGTGTTAACAATGCTGAAACAATTTCTCATTCATTTGAATTGTCTCACTCCATGTGTTGCTCTCTCCGTTGGGCAACACTGTTGACCGTGTCAATGAAGTTGTCTAAGACACCGCTGAAGGAGTGCAGCATGGAGACTCCCAGCTCATTGTTCGTCTCATTGATGTCAGGATCATAGGCTCCGAATAATGGTGTGCAAACTTCTACATGTCCTTTCCCTTCCTTCTCTAGGATGCAAATAAGTTCGCTTCTGGCTTGCTGGAACTTCTCCCTGTCGTAATTTATTAGCTCGCTTTCATCCAGTGGGTAGGTTACCCCTTCAGGATAACAGTCACGAGGGACGGGCAGTTCAACATATCTGTGAGACAATACATAATTACGAGAAAAACAACCAAAAAGCTAAATAGTTAACAACAATGAACACGGTTTTATTGTACCTCAATGCAGGAAAACCCAGAGCCAGCATATTAAAAAGATTGTGCAGAGCAGCTGTGCTCAGCGGATTACCCAGGATCTTCAATTCCTCTAGCCTGTGACAGGGTGTCAGTGCCTGGGTGAGCAGATCCAGTTTGTCATCATCCAGTCCACACTCCTCCAGACCTACACTAGTGAGTGTGGCACAACAGCGATGCAGAAGCTTCCGGAAGGTGTTGGGGAAGAGGTCACCTAGCTCATGACCACTCAGGTCCAGCTTTACTATGTGCTCACTGTGCAGGCTGTTGGCGAAGTAGGCCATGTCCACTGCGTTAAGACTGCAGTTCGCTAACTCGATACACTGCAGCGGAGTGTTCAGTGGACTGGCAAAACAAACATTATAGTTACTCAAAACACGTGTTTAGGAACTATCCC
Organism: Carassius carassius; assembly: GCF_963082965.1. Lineage (NCBI taxonomy): Eukaryota > Metazoa > Chordata > Actinopteri > Cypriniformes > Cyprinidae > Carassius > Carassius carassius. The sequence continues at coordinate 13,070,865 of NC_081779.1, forward strand.
AATTAAGACTAAGCATCAAACTATAACACTGGAATTTACACCAATTTCAGTACACAATACTATTAATAAATCATGTTATATTATAAAATAGTATGTATATAGTTGAGCTGCATTGAGATCTCTGAAGAAAATTGAGTGACTGAGCAATGAAGAAATAATCAAGAAGTCTCAAGACTGCAATTATTTGATAAAAAAAATACAGTATATTGTAATATTGTTAAATATTATTAATATTTATAAAATGTATTTTATTCCAATGATGGCCAAATTGAATTTCCAGCTGCCATTACCACCGTCTTCAGTGTCACATGATCCTTTAGAAATAATAATAAAAAATCAAAGTTAAAAACCACTATGTGGTTAAATTTTTTGTGGAAACCATAATATTGTTTACTCTGATGAGTAGGAGGTTCAAAAGAACAGCGTTTATTTGAAATCTTTTGTTACATTATAAATGTCTATACTGTCACTTTATCAATGTAATGCAAGTATATATATATATATATATATTTAATTAATGGCCTCAGAATCTCTAACAGTAGTGTATATATACAACAGGAAATTTATACTTCACTATTAAATCCATATAAAGTCCCAGGTATATATTATTAAACATGCTACGTCTGCTTCTGGAGTGAATTAATATCTTATGTGTCAGCACCTATGAGACGTGATGTTTTGACTTTCATAAGACATGTGTGTTGCTATTTACAGTAAATATAGAACATATTGTGTTGCCAGAGTCATGTTCTGACCTACTTTGAGTTTGCGATGAGACAGCTGTCTGCAGACTAGTTACACAACAAACAACAACAACATGCAAGTCATGGCTTCATAATAAACAGTTGATAAGACTGAAAACCATCAAATAAGACTGTCAGATCTTATATTTAATTGAAAGTTACCCTATACACTACCATCCTAAAGGCTGGCGTCAGTTTACAAAAAAATGTATCCTGGTTTACACAAAAATATTAAGCGGCACTGTTTCCAACATTGATAATAATAAGAAATGTTTCTTGAGCGCCAAATCAGCATATTAGAACGATTTTCGAATAGAATGAAGGGCCATGTGACATCGGAGACTAGAGTGATGGCTGCTGAATTCAGCTTTGCCAGCATAGCAATACATAACATTTTTAAATATATTAAAATTGACAATAGTTATTTTAAATTAAATAACTGTAATAAATTATATGAATATTTCACAAATATATTCATACAATATTTTTAACAGATAATTAAGACTTTCAAAAAATTGCTGACCCCAAACTAGTGTATATATGACCTATGTGTATGAGTTTCAATGGCAGCTGTGGTCACATTTAGGTTTTATAGTCTTTACCTCAGCAGCTTCCTCAGATGCCCTGTAAGAGTGGAGAACCCCAGACAGAGCTCTCTCAGTTCAGTCAGTTTGCTCATCAGCTCACCCAAAACTCCAATGAGGCCTTCGTCTTCCAGAGCCAATCTGTGTACATTCAAAGTCTGAGCAGGAAGCGTGATTGAGCGCAGCTGAGGGAACTTCAGCTGGGAGAGTAGTATCTCAATGTGTGGAGCGTCCAGATGGACATTGTGCACCACTTCCAGCTTCTGCAGGCCATGTGACTCCACCAGCTTCAGGAGGTAAAAGAGGTTCCTGAAGCTCAGTGAGTCCACACGCAGGCTTATGAAGTTCAGTTTTAACGGGCAATGTCTCTGCAGCAACACAGCCTGAGCCACAATCTCGTAGTTCCGTCCAGTAACAAAAGCATCCAAGCGGACATCTATCTCCACATCAAATGCTGAAGGTGCTGCTTGGCCGGCCTGCATGGACACCATAGTCTCGAAGCACATGCGGGTAAGTAGTTCAGTTCGTGCCCAACGTCCAAGAGTCCATCTGCAGGGACAGACCTGGTGTTCTATGTCTTGCAGACCATTTAGATCCACCACACGTAGCATTTTTTTATACAGGTTTGGAGCTTGAATCACATAGTCCCTCAGACCTGTGAGAATGGCCTCCAGACAGAGCCTGCAGGTGCGGGACGTGAGATCATCTGGACAGTCCACTGTCCTGCCCAGTAGTTTGCGCAAGTTGAGCTCTATCAGAGGCCATCTCTGGACCAAGTCGTGGAGCACTGAGGCCTCTTCACGCAGATAGCTGGCTTTGAAGAGGATTGGGTAGAGATTGAATGACAAGTACTGGAGGTCCTTACATGCATTTGGGCCGGTTTGAACAAAGCCCTCAGCTGCTACGAACTTCAAGCTCTTCATGGCTGTGTTTGTCAGCTCTAAAGATCAGGGAGTCTTCTTGAAACTGTCAGCCTATAGGAGATGTGGAGTGTTTCTTCTGCCCTCTTTCAACCAACATATACATGTGTGTCAATCCAAGAACAGAAGAGTGCTGAGCGAGAGCATGTGGGGGGATAATCAAAAGGGTGTTAGTTATTTATAGAAGCAGCTGTCTCATACTCTCATGAATAACAGACAGAGGTTAAACAGCGATTAGATTTGGGATGGCTTGAAAGAAAAAAAGTCTCTCACGTGTGACCATCAATGGTAACATTCTGTGGCTGTAGGAAGAATTTGGTATTTTCTGGATTAACCATTGAGAATTGTGTTGAATTAAATCTGACTTCATCTAATGTAATTGTGCAATAAATATATTTTTAAGCCTTATTTTCAAAATTCCTGAAAAACAAGGTAAAAGGAAAAAGAAAAGCATATATTCTTAAGGTGCTGCAAAATGTCTCACGCATTAGGCACTTTAAAACCAAACAATGTTCTTTGTCAATGTGCTAAATTTGTATGACCAGCTAGGTGAAACATGAGCAAAGTTTATGTGGGGAACTTTCTAACCCTCAAAGAACATGATGATGTTTAAAAAAGAAAAAAAAACGGAGTAAAATTTATATTTTTAGTATGCTTGCTCACAAATTGTGAACTGTGTTCATCAGCACATTTCCTTTCAGATCTTTCACAATGGAAATTATATGTGGGCAGGAAGAAAATAATTTTATGAGCAAATGCAGTTTATCAGGGACTACAATAGTTTTGTAAAAGAATGCAAATGTTTTCTCAAATGGAAGCAAAGGTTTTGTTTTGTTTTTCAGGGGAACACAATATTTTTGCAAAATATGCAAAAACATTGAAATTACTGCTGTCCAATGATTAATAGATCCAAAATAAAAGTAATTGTTTACATAATATATGTATGTGTACTGTGTATATTTATTATGTATATCTAAATACACATACATGCATGTATATATTTAAGAAAAATATTTTGTTTATATATTAAATATATTTATATATATATAAATGATATTAATATAAATTTAAACATGTAAATACATGTAAATATTTTCAAAACATACTGAATGTGTATTTATACATACTTAAATATACACAGTACACACACATATATTATGTAAACAAAAAATTATATTTTGAAAGCGTTTGACAGCACTAATTGAAATTAAAAACAATGTAAAATCTTCCTTCCCTTTAAAGGCCCCATGACTTTTACACTTGCTTTGCGAACTGTTTCCATAAGAATCCTCAAAAATTAACCTACTTATAGTAAATGTGAGCCCTTCAAATAAAAAAAAATAAAAACATTTGAATAGTTTTTGTGCTTTTGTTAATTGTATAATAAATTAAAAGAAAACAGATAGAATACAAAAAGATTTTTTTTTTAAGAATATAATTTCAATAGTGAGTGCTAAAGTTAGAGGCTCAAATAAAGATGGAAGAGATGTGTTTTTAGCCGATTCTTGAATATGGCCAAGGACTCGGATTGAGTTGGGCAGGTCATTTCAGATGATGATTAAGAACATAAACATGCAATATGATTGCGAAGGCTACTTTTGGTGTAGAAAAAAAAAAACACTGATTGCAGCGTATGACTATGATAAGCAAGCTGACTTAAAACTACATTAATGGGAACAGTGATATATAACATACAATAGGAGAGGTCATATCTACATAGTCTAGCAAGCATATTCCTGAGGAAAACAAAGGGTGTTACACCTCACAAACGCATATATTACAAACATTATTATTATTATTTTTTTTTTTTTTAATTAACCATATACTAACATGATATGTTTTCCAAACCAAAGCAGGAAAGTCCTCCAAATGCACTATAATCTATGAATGAAACCAGTTTGGAATATTCCGTTTATAACCACATGGAGGCGCTGCATACCATGAATACAGACACATTCTACTGCCTGAGATTATATTTTTGTGCAGGTGCTGTTCTCATTTCATTGAAAAAAGTGGTTCAAGCCCTTTTATTGCAAAATCCATCCCAATCCATTATTTTTGTTCAAAAATTATAGCACTGCTTATGGGCAGGGGTGGTTCTAGACCACAGTAACTGGTGGGGTGGGGCTCTCATTCTTGTCGTGTGACACACAGCAGCCAAAATACCACTCTATGTATAAGTGATATAGGCGTTATGTCCCTACTGATAAAAAGAAAAAGGAAAAAACAAAACAAGATATACCATTACAGACAAAATATCAACTTTTTACTAGTAAAAATAGTTTTCTGTATATATATATATATATATATATATATATATATATATATATATATATATATTTCACCCAATATTGTTTGCTGTTATATGATTACAAATTTAGGGGGACCAAAGGGGGGGGCCGAGCTTGATGACAGGGGGACACTGGCCCCCCCTAACCAATAGGTCGAGAGCGATGATGATGGTTACAGGAAGAACCGTCCTGAGGCTGCACCTCAGCACATGTTTCCAGAGCTATTATAGTAACATCAATGATATTTTAGGAAGCTTTAAACAGTCTTCTAGAAATAGAATAGAGTAAAACTGAGCTCAACAATTTTCACTGGCCTTCTTGCTAAAAAGCAGAGAATAAATATTAAGCTATCACCTTCAAATTGAGAAGTATAGTTCTCAATTCCAGCCAGATCCAGATAGTGATTCCTATGTCCTGTGTTTTCATCTGAGTAGTGCTTCCTCTCTGAAACACCCAAGTAATACAAGTTCAGTTGTCTGACAGAAGAAAATCATAGAACAGAAATCACATTATTAAATGTTGTACCATAGTGTTGGTAACTGGTGTTATTGTTAACTAAAACTATTTAAAAATGTTTCATTAATTGCAATATAGCTTAAAATAAAACATTAAATAAGACAAAAACATTTTTAAAATGAGAAATGTTAGCAAATAGCTGAAATAAGCTAAAAGTACTATGATTACTAACATTTGAATTTAAAATTAGCACATAAAATTAAAACAAAAAATAAACTAAAGAACTCAAATTAAATTGAAAACTACTATAAAATATTAATAAATACTTCATTAGTAATTAATTAACACATTTTAAATATAATTTTGTTATAATTTTGTTCCATTGAGTAAATACTTCTAAATTTGTTCTCCTGGATAAATAAAACATTTCTCATACAAATATCTCTCAAGAAAAACATAATGATTCACTTATGACAAAAAAAGAAAAATCACCTGATCTGATATTGAAGGCTCTCTGCAGACCGTATTGCATCTTCCATTGGATCCCGCTCATTTTGAGACATTCAAACATCCTGATCTCAAGTAAAAAAGTGAGTAACATTGCATTATAACAAGATTATTTCAGCAGAGCGATCAACCACTGCCTTAACCGAACAGACGAGACCATGTGTTTATCATGACAGGTTCAGTCTTCAGTTTTTCTGCTGGTTAATGGAGTGACACTCAGCTTCACGCGCAGGGTTGCACCATTGCTAAGCACAAGCTGTTTGACTGATGCCTCAACCACCTCACAGATCGACTGCATCAGGCTGCATCAACATATTCTGCAACAAACACCAAAAGAGAAACTCACCAAGAGCTCAATGATTGATTTATACACTTTAAAAGATGGTCGGTCTTCTGTCGATACTGAGCTTTACCTCTCTGGTTATTTTCTCATTGTTGTCCAAATCATACAATATAATCATCCACTCTTGCCGACTTCCATCCATGACAGACACATTACAGTCCTTGTTCTTATATCAACAGCACAACGATGGAAAGAATTGCAATATGTTTATTGATCAAGATATCTTACAGCTCAGAAAACAACTCTTAAATTTTGAGTAAAGTTTTAGCAAAGCACTCTTCACCAATGCAGAGACACTGCAGTGCATAATCTTGATAGCACAATGACTCTTTGTACTGTCCAACATCCGACTTTTCGCCTATTTTTTTGTGGCTGGATATATATCATTTGTTGCGTTTAAATATGAATGAGGATACGGTTTTTGATAAATCGAATTGTTATTGACTGTTGTTCTTATTATCATTTAGGTGGGCTTAGGAACATTTTGGGGTGGCTTCAGCCCCCCTAAAATAGGCCTAACGACGTCCCTGCCGGAGACTGAAAGAAGTGAGAATTTGCACTCGCTCGCTGTGGAGGAAGCAACTCGACTTCCTCTCCCTTTGACGATGTGCACCTTCTTCACCTTGTGCACCTTCAGTTTTAACCCTCTTTATTTATTCTACAGCCTGGTCAAATCTGCATGAGAATTCTTATCCATATTCCTAAAACTACATTTTCGGTTTATTTATTTATCTATAATTTCTCCTCTTCAGAGATATTCACTTGAATCTTGCAATTTTCAGCAGGCTCTTTAGAATGATCGAATGTGTTTCTAATTAAACACAACAATCTTTTCAGACCAAATATATTTTTTAGCTTTGAGACACCTAAATGCAAAAAAAATGTTTTTAAAAATGTTAACTATACTGCATTTCGTTATACAAAATAACAGTCAATATGCTTCTCATCAATCAAACAGCAACTACATTGTAGCGCCATCTGGTGATGTCTTGACATACAACATGCCACGAAATAGAAAGGAGATCGGTTTTATTCTCTCTCTCTCTCTAGTGTTATCACACTTGTTACTGATCACGATAATAATCACAATAACTTTGCAACTATAAGATAGAAGCCTCACTTCCCAGTGTGTGCAGAGAGATCAGAGCAGATGAAATATGAAACAATTAGACGAGATTAGATTAAAAATGCAACTGCTATTTTTTACTCTGTACCTGTTAATCTGAGGAAAGAAATGCTCTGAAAAAAATAAACTATGTGCAAGGGACGAAAGGTGCAAGTGCTGTACTGGATATATTAAAAGAATCAAACATCTCACATGCAAGTGCTTCCTGTGAAGTCTGCTTGACCTACAAATCAAGACAAAAATTTGAGCCACTAATTCCATATCGGAGACGGTATAATTTACATGTGAATTTACTTCTTACCAAATCACATGAAAAAAAAAAAAGGTTCAGAATTCAGTTTGTGTTATCATATAAAACATTTAAACATTAAACGTGTTTTATTATTTCATAAGAGTTGGAAAGTCTTTTCAGCTTTTAGTTTTATTTGCACACAGAAATGTGTAGTAAATTAAAGGTGTAGCGGGCATGTTGGAGACCCTGATCTTCATTCAGAAGAGCAGTAGTTGCAGTTGCTTGTTGTGATTCAGTTTTGGATCATTCCTGTAGTGTAGCAGCAACCTTTTTTCTCTTTGCTCCTTCTCCTTCTGTATTTTCATCTCCTCCATTTTTTTGGTCTTATACTCTACCCAGGTGAACGGAAAAAGTGGTACTTTTTGGAGAACAGTGCAGATCAACAACTTCATCCGGTGAAGGAGTGAGGCTCAGAGGAACCACCAGTTTGGGAGGATCAGAGAGAAAAGAGTTCATCGGGTGCTGGAGTGGGACGTGGAGGAACAGCCAACGGTTAGGAAAGATCCACTTGCCGAGACTCTTCCTCAGGTGCAGGAGCTGACTTTTGCGGACACATGGGCGGTTTGGTGAGGGGCTTGAAGTGAGCGGCTGGTATAGTGAGGTGTTAAGAGACACTTTGAAGCATTGGAAGTTCTCCCTCTATTGGCTTCAAAAAGGAAGATCTCACTGGAGGTTTGACCTACACAAGAAGTGGAGTTGGCTCAGTGGCCTTTTGTTCTTTCAGTTTTTTCCATCTTCTTTTTCTTTTCTCCAGCCTCTCTATGCTCACTTCCTCCACCAACTTTTCTAGACTCTGCATCTTTCTGAATTTGGCAGACTCTCTTTTTTCTGATGTACATGTCCTCTCTCCTTCATCTTTTCAAGGCTGAGTCTCTCTCACTTTTTCAGCCTTGTTTCTGTGACTTCCTCCCTCATTTATTTCTCTCATTCTTCACCTTTCTTTTAACCTCTCTTCTTTTTAAGCCCATTCTTGTGCTGCACACTGCTGAGGTGTATCCCTTCTGTGCAAAAAGTGAGCAAAATGCTGTCTAAATACACTGCTGAACAGTGCCATTGTGAACACTGAATGCTGCAAGTGAATTCAGTATTTGTCATCAATATCAGCAGAAAGTCACAAAAGTATCTTTCGTCCTTTTTACTTTTAACACACCAACAGACAACAAGAGTCAGCGCAGCAGTTTAGAGCTGCCAGAACGAATCTCCATTATGATACGGTGCTGGCTGGTGCTGAGACAGAGACAGATGCGTTTTTACAGCGCTGTGCATTCTAACCAGTCACATGGGATTCTGTTGAGCTTATTAATGCAATGACCAAGCAGAGGGGTTCAGATGAATCCTCGCTGAATCACCGAAGTTTTGTTCAGGTTATTTAAGGTAGTTGTTATTACGCAGATATGTTCAATTGTTAGTTTTTTAGGTTTCTGTAAGAATGCAATCACAGCTAATAAATGAATACAATAAGTGTCCATTTAAAAGAAATATGATCTCAAATACCTTCATTTCAAAAACAATGGATAATCGTTCTTACCTCATCTTACTCTGTTGTAAAAAAAATTCAAAGATTACTGGAGGCCACTATTTAATGTCATTATGTTTTGATAAAGCAAGTACTGTATATTGCATTAGATTTTTTTCATGAACCACACAATAAAAAAACAGGAATGCACTTCAAACTTTTAATCCGAGCAAACCTTTACCAACACTTTCTGTTTATTGGCTACACATCATACAAACTGGGAATGTATCAAGTATAGTCTAAGTGCTAATGACAATGCAAGGTTAAAAGGTCATGTTTAAAAAAAAAAGGGGGCTAATGACTACACAAGATGATTTAATCGAAGGTCAAAAATGAACAAATTGACCACCACTTTCAATGTAAAATTTTCTGAGAAAAAATGTAAATAAAAAAAATACATGAACTAAATACACCAACCGTAATCACAAACTCTACATCATCTATTCTTTCTTTCTCCTTATATCACACATTTCTAGACATCTTTCTAGAGCCATAGACCTTTCTAACTGTAATGTTGTAATAGAGACAATCAAAACATGGCAACCTGTTCAGTGTAATACAAAACATGAGGCTGCGGTCAACATGAACCAAAAACTATCCAGTCTGAATAAAGCAACATACTTTTTAGCAAGTGAATGTGGAAATTGAATTTTTAGCAGTTCATGAGTATGTAAGGTTAATTGCATTTGATTGCCACAGCAAACACTAACATAATTAGGTAACGTATATAAATAAGAAAAATTATAAAAAGGCACACTGATGAGCACAGTAGAATAAATGAAAAAAGAAAGAAAAAAAACTCTTTTCTCCACATCTAAGACTTTCCAAAAATGATGTATCAGAAATAAAAAATCAAATACCTGTGACTGTTAAGATTTATATCCTGGTTTAAATACACTTTAAGATTTAGTGTTGACAGTGTTAAGACTTACATTTTAAACGCATTGCTTTTTTGTACAAACTAAAGAGGTGATGTAGTAACCGATAGCATGTCACACATGCTGTCTATAAATCTTAAGTTGTATTTAACCTGCAATATTCCTTGAAAACCTTCTCTGTTACTGCACAGTATGTTTAATCAGAGAGGGATGTGATTGGCATTCTGCAAAGGTTTAATTTCATTAAAGGTTTAACACATGTGTCAGTTTGGCCACATATGCCATATATGAGAATAACTTTCTATGTATATGACTTAATTTCGACACACAAACAAAGTCTTTATGCATGTATGCGTTAGCCATGAGCCCAAATGAAATCCACAACACAGAATAATCAGAGGTATTGTGTAGTAGTCACAATAGATAAGGTAATAAATGTCAATATTTTCAGGAGTGTAAATGTACATCCTTTTGGCAAAGAACAAGGTCTTCTGAAGTTCAATCTGTTGAAGTTTTTAACAAACAGTAACATTTTGACTCTTCATTAATAACAATGAAATGTGTACTGTGTACTCTGCTTTTGCATTAAATGTGACCTACATTAAATGAAAGGAACATTAGTGTTTTAAATAAATTAACAAAGTGGCATGGCTAAATAGGAGAGCTGCAAAACTAAAAAGCAAAATAGGGCAAAGAACTCATGAAAGGCATAAAGTTTTTATCTTAAATCATATCTCACAATGTTTCACAGTAACTGCAAGAGCCAAGAAACGTTGATGGTTTCATGTATCTTCTCCTGAACATAAACATTCTTTTTCTTTTCAGAACTGTCAAGTCAAAAATTCATCCATTTAATTTCTGTTCATTTGAACTTAAAAGAAAGAATGAATTTCCAATCTAATACAGATGGAGCTTTCTCTTATGGCACCCACCCACAGCAAGATTTCTAGAGATGTTCAAAGTGGCATCGAATGGTTTGAAACAAACACCTTGTAAATCGTAATCGACATCTCATAACTGGATCTTCCAGTGAAAATGACAGACTTCTCTGATGAATTATGTTTATTTCTCCAATCATTTAGCATGCTTGCACCTCGCCTCTTTCTTACAATCGATTGCAAGCTCATATTCAGAACTGCTTCCATCCGATCAACACAACAATGGATATAACCAAGGCCCAACCTAATATTTTGTTTTTCTTTCAGATGTACAGCGCGATATGGAAGAAAACACCTGTCGCTACTTCCATTTCATTGTGACTTTAATACTTCACAATAGTCACTCATAACAGTGTTCTCATGTGAACAAAAAATTTCCACCTGATTACTCACAACAGGTATGCACATAAATTTGATCTTACGGTCTTTCTAATGTTAATAAATCCAGATTATTCGACATAAGCTAAAATGAGCAATTACCATCCTAACCATCACCATTCAATGGCTTTTTAAATACAACATTTTTATGTAGAACCGATTCCAGATCTATAATGCTTTTCATTTTTTAATGCTAATTTTTTTGGGTCTCTCAGTTGTTCAAATGTCCAATTACAAGTAAAACCTTTCGGCTTAAACCATTTTGTGTTTCTAAGGCCACCAGGACTGATTCTTAGTTGTTTCTAAATGTTATGCTAAATGTAAAAAAAGAAAATCCAAGTGCTAATATATGAATGAATTTGGATTTCTGTTCAAAAACATTCACACACACACAAATTACAATTAGTGAATGAGACGCACTCTACTCTCATCAACTTGAATCTGACCACATTTTCTTGTTTCTTCCACCAGACGCTGTGCAACACACAACCAAGACGAGACCCATTTGACCCCACTGCACCTTTTTCACTCTCCATTTCTCCATTTCTGAACGTGCAGCTTTGATTTTATTTAGTGTTTTGGCACAATAAGAGCACTCAGTTGGTAAACAATAATTCAACTTTTTCCTCACACGAGGTGCACTTCTTCCTCCCACTCTAAAGAGAGGTCAGTTACCTGCAGATCCTGATCTGTACTGTTCTCAGGACGAACTGTGTTAGTGAGATCTACACTGCTGCCCATACCCTCCAAGTCTGGCTCTGCTTTAGGAGGTTGTGCATCAACACATTCCAGCTCCAAAAGTTGCGATGCCATCATGCCTGCGCTCTCTTTCATTAGCGATAGGGAACCCTGCTCAGGACTCCCCAACTCATTCTCCTCGTCCTGGGCTTTGGCAGGTTGTCCCTCTCCAAAAATGGGAGGCTCAGGACTGGCATGTGAGGTGGCTGAGGGAATCAGTGCAATGCTCTGTGGATTCATGTCATGGAACCAGGCCATAATGTTGCCAAGCAGGTTGGCATTGGTGGAAGGGTCCAGGCAGTCTGGGTCACTAGGGGTGAAGGCGTTACCCAAGGCATCGGGGTAGGAATTCATGTTAAAGGGTGTATAGTGGCTGGTAATGTTGCCCAGTCTCATAAGGCTGTCTCCCAGCTCTAGAAGCTCAGAGCTGCTCATGGAAGCTCGGGGGTGATCCCCAGTATGGGGGGCAGAATCCAGTCTAGAGGGCAGAGAGGATCCACTGGCACCTACAGAAGAATCGTTACTGAGCACATCCTGAGGCTCAGGGTCCAAGGCCAGCCTGGACTCCTGTAGGGACAGCTGAATAGCCAACAAAATATTGGGGTCATCCTCATCCAGAGACCCAAGTGCCTGAGGAGATAAAAAAGGATTCAAATTCTCAATAAATTCTCATTGACTCATTTTTGATTGAACTACATCGTTCAAATGTGTGGGGTCAGTAAGTTTTTGTTTGTTTGTTTTAATCAATTATTACTTGTATTCAGCAACGATGCAGTAAAAGTTGACATTAAGACATCAATAATGTGGCCTAATATTACCATTGCAAATAAATGCTGCTTTTTAACCTTCAATTTATCAAATAATTCTGAAATAAATACATCACAGTTTCCATAAAATTATTAGGGAGTGTTTTAAACATTGATAAGAAATGTTTCAGCATGTCAGAATGATTTCTGAAGGATCATGTGACACTAGAGACCGAAATAAGTAGTAATCATCTTATGGTGAGCATAAGAAACTTCTTTCAAAAACATTAAAATAATCCTACCAACCCCAAATTTTTCCATGGGAATGTATGTTTTTAAAAGTTGGTTCATGTTTAACTGGCATATAAAATGTCTTCTGGTTTATGAAAATGCATGAACTATTTTGTTTAACTTTGCTAAATTTAGATGCCATTTTATAGTGAATTTGACAAATGAAAACATGAAACGGTAACCAAATTATTTTAATCAAAATTAAAAAAATAGGACCAAAACAAATAATTGTGCAAAAATGAAAGCATCACTTGTTCGAAAATCTATAAACCGTATATTCACCGTGGAGATCCCATGTCTTTGTGTAATGCCTCCCTCACGTGTTTCTGTAGACACAAATTGGACATACATACATTTCTTAGTAAACTTAGTAACACTGACATAAAGCAGCTCTTTTAGTTATTTCTATCCTAACATTATGTGGGGTCATGATCAGTGTCAGGAGCTGTACCTGAAGTGTTGTCACTAGAGTCATGTGGTTCAGGGGTGTTACTCCGGAGGCTGTGCAGTCGGAGTAGGTCTCCTCTACGCCGCTGCCGGTGTCTCCGTCTGTACTGGAACTCTGAGTATTCCTGCAGAAACCATCACCCTCAGTTTAATTACAATAATATGTGGTTTCTTGTCAAGGAGCAGTAATTAAATAATGGACAGATCCTTAAAAAATGGACAGACTCTCACAGGGATACTGATTAGCTTTAATATTACAAGCAAAGAATAAAATGCCTAGAATAATGCCTAAAATAAATTACAACATATATGGACACAATTATGTCACATTTACAAATTTATTTCTTGGAATTATACAACAAAATGTCGAACCATGGTTTAATTTTCACTAAAACATGGATTTTAATGAAAATGTAGTAGAGCATGCTCATGGTTAATACAATGAACTACATCGGAGGTTATTCTCCAAGGACACTTGTATGAATTTACAACCTGACAACAGTTTAGAAAGCTGATGTTAGTTTATACTTAATATGTGTTTATCCACTGCTATGGAATTTTTACTTTTTAAGTGTGATAGAGTGTCCAAATCCTTTTTGAGGCCACTGTATTTAGACATTAAAATAAAAATAAAAACATTATATTAGTCTTGTTGTTGTTAGAAAGACTGAATGCAGATCATTCACACAGGCAAACTGAATGCATGACAAAGCAACCTACAACAGTGTCCACATTTCAAGAACGGTGAAGTTGACCACAGGACAGGAATTCTGATTTATTTAAGAAATTGAGTTGAGTAACAGCATAGTCCTTTATCTGGAATATTCCAGGAGATGACCAGCCTTAACACCGGATTGCATTTACTTTAACAGCATAATATATATAATGTCAGATGACATATGAATCACTATGAAATGAATGCTGGACCAAATTTTGAAGAATATTTTGTTATTTTGTCTTCAGCAGTACCTGCGGCTGGCCTCCTGGATTGTAATTGCTCTCACGCTGTGCATTTGATCCCCGTACTGGGTGATTCCTCACCATCTTTGGACACAGAATGAGATTCAGTGACTGCTAGTACTTTACAGTAACACACAACTATCTTACATTATTACAAGGACATCCCAGAGGATCAGAGGGCATTAACAGTTTTGTGAGCTACAACTCTGGCTGCCTGTGTGAGGTTTGCAATAACAGGGGTTAGTTAAATCAGCAAAAACTGTAATCACAGCAACAGTGATACCTCAGGAGAGGCAAATCCCAGATACTCCCAGTCCCAAGTGCCACCAGCAAAACTGCAAAAGAGGAAAAGTAGTACTGTATTGTTTTATTTCTGTTTGCATAAAATATTTTGGAAAATGGTGCCAAGGTAATATCATGTTTTTGTAGACATTTACCATATTAATATAATAATACTATCACAGTGCTCTTTAAAGTAAAAAACCTGAAAGAATACCATGCTATGGTACAACTATGGTAAAAACATGGCCAGGGATGCAAAATCATCAGGGGTGAAAAAGGTGACAAAGATGCAATATGACCATACAATAATAACAATACTAATAATACAAAGTTAATTTTTTTTTTAAATATAGAATAAAACCAATAAATAAATAATACCATTACTATAGTAATATAATACATTTAATGTACTATATAATACATTTACTTTACAAAACAGAATGGCTGTCTTAATGTCTTTGCTTTCAAACATTTAACCATAGAGCTTATAATATTAACCTGCGGCGGAGAGCCTCGGGAGAATCGTTTGGAGCGACACCTCGAGCCACAGAGGCCAAGAACTCCCGTCTCTTCTGCTGCACCAGATACGTGGCACTGATGATCTTATGGCGAGGGGTGCGGAGGTAAGGCCTGTTCACCTTCTGAGCAAGGTCTTCGGTGACCATCTCTAAATCAGTCTGCACATGTTGTAGAAATACGAAACACAACAGCATGTTGTGCAGGAGAAGGTTCAACAGAAACAAATCATTGCTTATCTTAAGTGGCGAACAGGCATCAATCTCAGTACCTGCATAAGTTCAAATATTTCTTTCTTTGTGCTTTTGGACTCCAAGAAGAAACTATATGGATAAGAGCACTTAAGGATGCGTCGGGTCTTGAGAAGTTCATGCACACCATCCTCAATGAAGGTGGTGTCAGGTGGGGCTCCTTCCCCTTGAAGAAACAGACACATTGACATTTTTACATTTTTAGGCCTACTATTCAAAATACACCACACACCTGTTTATAAGAACATACTACATCACACTTAAAACCAAAGGCACGTATAGTGCATGTAAAATATGTTCTACTCACTTCCAATGAAAGCTTTGCTCAGTTGTTCCATCTTTTCTTTGGCTGTTTTCAAGAGTCGTTCTTCTAACTAATTTAAAAGAAGTGTCTTTGATGAATGATTGTCAACAAACAGTGAGCCAATCACTCAACTAGAATGTTTTAAGAGACTTTCATTACAGAAATATTCCTACCTGGTAACTGTGTTCGTGATTCTTGTATCGTGTGTAATAATGCATAAAACGGTCAAGTTCCTGAAAACTCTTGTGCTTTTTTTCAGCCTGTGAGGACACAAACATAAAAGCAAGAGAGACTTCCTGATGGAAATTCAAGCTCATAACCACACATAAACTCAGATCAAAAGAAACCACAGAACCTGTTTTGTTACTTTTTACTCGTGAGAAATATGAGCCTGGAAAGTAAATGTTTGGTATTCTGAGACTTTAAAAAAAAAAAGTCCAAAGAAAAAAACAAATCACAAAAGATCCAAGTCAATAAATTCCTTCAATGGCTGTTATGTGTGTAACAAGTACCTCCACAGTCATCTCCTTGGACTGTTCCTCCACCTGTTGGATGACCTCATAGCGCGTGCAGCGATAGTATCCTCCAGTAGAGGAGCTGTGTTTCTTCCATTCCTCAAGACAAATCCAGCAGAAATCATACTTGCACTTCAGAGAGATCCAGATGAGAAAGGAGAGCAAAACAGAACTCATCAAACAGGATCAAGAACTAAACAGCTAATTTGGAGATCATTTTAAATTATACAATCAACCCTGACTGTCTTTCCTTCAATGATATAAACCAGCAACAGATTTCAATCTGTGTTACTAAACAACAAAGTAGTGTACTAAAGCAAGCATGGGCCAGATAGTATGAGATCTTTTATTTTACAATATAAACAGCCATCCAGACACAAGTGAGCATTCAACATTCATTTTTGTGAGCGTGTGACGTTGTTTTTCCTCCACATGTTGGTGGCGTGTGAATAGCTTCCCCTTCCCCCTGCCCTGCGCCTGTCACTCAAAACCTTAGTTAAGCCTTCATTAAGAAAATAACAGTGAGGCCAAGTCCTCAGCACTGCCTTTGTTCAAACACCTGCCTCTGACGTCAAAAGGCTGTTATGCAACACAAATACATTTTGTGTCAGAGTCAAACACATTCAAACACACTCATATGATAGCTGTAAGAGATTTTATAATACCAATTTTACATTACATTGTACATAATAGAAAAAATAGTATAGTTAAAAACAAATGCACTCTAAGGGTAAAATTACCCGAACTTTAATTCCAGAAACCAAATATTGGTCCTTATTATGCGTCATTACTACACATTATCTGTTGAAAGAATACATTTTCCGACATCTGATCTTATTAGTCGTCAATGTGTCAGCTGATAATCATCAGACAGTCAGAATTTAGTGGGCTGATATTCGAATGGATTTGAATGTTTTTGTTCACATACTCCATTCTCTACTGACCTTCGCGCACTGCATGTGATTACAGCCTTCATTTTTCTGGATGGGGGATTTGCAGTTGGCACAAGGTTTAGAGTTGGTGAGTAGCCACAAGCAGTTGGCAGCATCTTCATAGGCTACACTCACACCAGCCACTGTTCAGAGACAGAGAGGAGCTCAATATAAAAACTTACAGCAGCAGGTTAAATAAAATAAACATCCATTAAGTAAAGGTGCAGGTCAAATGGTCATGCATGCTGAAGATTAAATGCATGGCCAAGAAGAATAATATATACAGAATTTTAAACATTTGAAAAGTCCTACATTCTTCAGGCTTCATTTCAGACACTTTCTGCAGCCACATCTTCCATGTCTCACAGTCACAGGGTTCATGAGCATCCCCAAGACACTCCCTGAGAAGAAACCCAAGAGATAAACAGTGATTTGATGGCATTTTAGAGGATGAACATTAAGATTATCCCATCAAAATCAAAAGAAACAATATAATGTATTTTAAAGAAAGTAACATTCATTTTTAAGACCATTAAGGGTTTTTATATCCACCACACCCCTGAGCTCTCATTCCTATAAATGTAAAAAAAAAAGTAAATGAGGGGGAAAAGTACAGTATTATATTATGGGAAAAGGGAATAAATGTGCTTAACTGACATTAAAAAAAGTGTCAAATTTAAAAAAGAAAAACCTTCAAATCCTTAATTTTTATTTTAAAGCAAACTTTCTTATTTTTCGGCACTAATATGTATGATTTAGAGGTAAATTAGGTACAAATTCTGCACCTTACGGTACAGCCCTAGAGACAGCTTTGTACCTTTTCTCTGAGAGTGTAAATAAAGGAAACAGCGGGTTAATGTACCAGCAGAAGAGATGGCCTTTGCCACAGTCTACAGCAGGGGCTTTGAGCAACGGGAAGCTCAGAGAGTCAGAGGCTCCAGGGCCTGGCCTAGACAGTCGTACAGCTCTTTCACATCTGGCTACAGGGCACCAGCGAATGGCAGGATTATTATCCACGAAAGCCTGGTGACGAAAAGAGAATGTGTTGAAACTTGCTCTTTGTTTTGGATGACATAAATGACCCAATATCCAAAACCTATTTTAATCTGTAAATAATACAAAATCAAATCAACGTGATATTTGCCCAACAATCAAACATTTGACTTCTGAGCATGCGTTTACACAAAAGCTTTTTTTTCCTCAAACAAACACTGGCATAAACTCAACCGACAGCAGGATGCCGTCAGCATTTTGATTCAAAGCCAACGTCAGACAGTCTATGATAAGAAAAATAAAAGGGCAGCTTTGAAATGGTTTCTGGTGCTTTGTGAACTGCAATTGTACCTTAATATCAAACTGCAGGTAGCGCTTATCCATCTCTCTGGAGACAACGCTTTCAATGACCTCCACAGGAACCAGCTGGAAGCATTCATAAGCAGGGCAAAAGATGTTATGTGCTTCCCCATCTTGGATCTTCAGATTCAAAAACCTGACATCCAGACAAACAGTGTTCAAAGACTATGAATACATGGATCATAAACAACCTTCAATATATAGTGCTTTTTTAAGTGGAGCAGATTTTTCTTCTATTCATCCACAGGATTTCAAAAATGTTAACAAAAATAGTTTTAAAGTGAAAAACAAACAAAAACTTTCTATGAGGAAAAGAACTACTCATCACATGAAGCATTGCAAATGCCATGATTAAATAGGAAGTGGTAAAATATATATATCTAAAACATATATATATATATCTCTAAACCATATATAACGATTGACTTTCAGACAGTGATTATGAGTATAAAACAATTTAGAAACGCCGTTTCTAAACTATTCCAGCATGTACACTGCAGTTCAAAGGTTTGGGGTCTGTAATATTGTTTTAGGTTTCTGAAGTCTCTTATGCTCACCAAAGCTGCATTTATTTGATAAAAAAAACAGTAATATCTGTTAAACATTATTATAATTTAAAAACTTTTCTGGATGCAATCTTAACATATTTTAAATGTAATTTATTACTGTGATGGCAACGCTGAATGTCCCAGTCTTCATATCACATATTCTGTCAGAAATCATTCTGATATGCTGATTTAATGCTCAAGAAATATTTTTGAAAACGGCTGTGCTGCATAATTCTTTTGGGAATCCATTATATCTTTGATGAATAGAAAGTTGAAAACAACCGTGTTCATTTAAATTTGAAATCTTTTGTAAATGTAAAAAATTCTTTCCTGTCACTATTGATCAATTTAATGCATTCATCTTTATTTTTTTTTCTTACTGACAACAAACGTTGTAGTGTAATTGGTTAACTATAATGGATACTTTATTAAGAAAAACTTCTGATATGTTCGGAACTTGTGCTTTAAACAAAACTTCAATTCCTTACCCTTCCCAGCATGCCCTGCAGAACTCGTGCCCACACGACATATCAACAGGGTCCTCAAACACCGATATGGTGCACATGCAAATCCCACACTACATGGGCACAAAAACATTGAACAGACTGTGTCAGTATTCTTTTCAATATTTGTACACTGAATGATAAAGAATGCGGAAGATGAATCTTACCAGGGCAAGGCCATCAGTAGGAGACAGGCTGATCTCATCAGGAGAGGTGACAGAGGAGCGAGTTGTTCTGGGAGTTCTAGGTGAAGGCAGAGTGTCCCAAGCATTGTAGCCACTCGGTGGGGGAGTTGGCATCTGAACACCTGAGCGCTGGCAGCAGTCCTCCGCATTAGACATCCAGTCCTCTAGAAGTTTTTCCCTGTCCCAGTCTTTTCAGTAAAAAGAAGGTTTAAAATTGGTTCAAATAGCGGTGTATAAAACATCAGATATTCTGATAGGCTTTGACAGTGCCACAGCCAATCAGAAGCAAGCAAAGTGTGGACAGACAACTTGCTTAGAGCAGGAACCTGGTCACATAATGCCCATTAAGGATGTGCGGCAGTTGTCAGCTATATGATATGTATGCTATTTTAATTTTCAAAAAAATATTATATTGAATCAACTTCCGTCTCTTTAAATGTATGAATGTGAAATTGGTGCCTACTACTTCAGTAAAGATTAAGCATGGATTGTTCTGTTTTGCCCAGTAACAAAGTCGAGCCAAACCCTTTTGCTTCTAATATCTTCAAGAATGAAGGGTCTTGGATATTGGCCAAATTTGGCATATTTCTTTAATTGATCAAATGGATCAGCTGGCACAGTGACAGCCCTCTGCAATATATTACCTTTTCATCTCTTTACAAGTCCTTTACAAATACGTACTGCACCAAACTATGGTAGAGCGATCAGACGGTACTTATAGCATGTAGTCTAAAGTGTTTCACAGAATATTATGAGCACACTAAAACCATTAAATCAGAAACTACCTCAAAATTCACTTGTGATGCCAACTGTTGTATAAAAAAAAAATTATAATAATAAAAATAAAAATTCTTGCATTAAACCCAGTGATATCATTGGATGAGTGGAAGTAAATTCAAACCGTGAGCTCGCAGCAGGGCTTCGGCCGTGAAGAGAGGAGCCTGCAGCATATCCGCCGTCTCCACTATCAACATGTCTTTCAACCGACGCAGGTCTTGCAGTTTCAATCCCTCATATGGCTGGAGAGAAAAAGAAAAGAGAATAACAGGTTTGGGAGAGAGAGGGATAAAGATGAAAAGTGTGAAGGAAAGAGGGTGTGAGAGGAGAAGTGATGGAAAGAGAACTAATAAAGCTTTTCCTTTTAACCTTCTGTATTGCTCAGCCTGTCTAGAACAGCAAAAGAAAACAATCATGAGTCTGCTGCTGGCAGCTGGATCTTTCCTCTTTAAACTGGTGCCCTATCCTTTGACAGTATGTTACCAAGTTATGATTTATCTTGAGCTCACTTCCTCAGCGCATAGCACACAGCTATGACTCATGAACTAGCGTGTACTCGCACACGCATAGTGAACATTAATTCTTTGTTTGTAAGGTTTCAAACTTCTGCCTATATTATATATTGGGCTATAGATTGATCAACAAATTTAACAAACAGAACAATAAATTGAAGTTAATTACAAGATATGCGGATACATAAATTGAGAATAATAGCATAAATCAATATAAAAAAAGGTTTTTGTTTTGTTTTGTTTTTTAGATTTGGTGTTCTGGAAACATTTCTTTTTACCAATGTACAAAACAGTTTTGATGATTATAATTTTTTGAAAACCGTAATAGGCTTTTTCAAGAATCTTTGATGAAAAGAAAGTTCAAAAGAACAACATTTATTTGAAATGGAAATCTTTTGTAACATTATAAATGTCTTTCCTCTTTCCTTCTTGCTGACTAAAAGTGTTACTTACTTTCTTTCAAGAAAAAAAATTAATAATATGCATATTTGAATTACTTATTTATATATACAGTTTTAACACAGCCGTACCTCTCGTCGGTCAAGGGCGGCATACTCTGCTTCTATCTCCTGAGCTCCGGCATCCTGAGAAAAAACCATCTGAGACTCCAGACTGAGCGCCAGTTCCTTGTGATGCTGTTTCTCCGCACAGTCACATGGCGTCTCCCTGTCCTCGTTCTCCACAAATAAATCTGCATTGTTCTTTACTAACAACTGCAAAACACAAGACTAAAACTTAGCTAGTGGCTTCACTAAGTGATCAATCCTAGTGTACTACAATTAAACCAGAAAAGTAATCTTGCATGGTCATAGAGTTTAGCCACAGTCTAACAGAACTGAGGGTTTGCATCAAATCATCTGAAAATACGTAAACACATACACAACTTGGAGGCCTGAACTATGCAATCTTGTTACCTCGACACAGTTCTTCATGCCAGCCGCTGCTGCGTAGTGCAGGCAGGTGCTCTTTTTGTTGTCTGTGGCATTGACGTTGGCTCTCTCATACTCGCCCTGGTCCAGCTTGGCTCCGGTCCACAGCAGGATCATCTGGAGGCACTCAGCCCGCTTCTGTTCATCCTCCTGGGGGCGGCTGATCCGTGGCTGCAGTGCCCCCTCACTCAGCAGGATCTGGGGGCCCATGCAAAGCAGGTGCAACGCAGTCTCATTGTGAACGTTGCACTTATTGGGGTTGCCATCTTTGGAGAAAAGGAAAGACCTGCAGGAAAGGAACTAGAGTAAGAACAAACTGTAAATCAGAGAAAGAAAAAAAAAAACAAATTAACTAACTGTCTAGTTTTTGTACATATTCATTTTGTGCAGACTTGATTCTTTAATGAATCCTGTGTACTGATCTGTAAACAGCTTCATCTTATTCATTGAAAATATCTGCATAAAACAAAAAATCTTTTAAAAAACAGGCATCACTACAGCTTACATAAATAAATTTTGCTCTACACAAAAGCAATATCTATCTCCTTGAATTAGACAATCATAATTTGAAATATTTCTATGAACTATAGAAAATTCCAGGATTGAAAAAAAACGTGTAACTTTTTCAGGTCTGATATTTGATTTTTCCAGAATTAATTCTAAGTATTCAAATCTGATCTTGTCCAGTCTATTTTTGAAGCAAGAGCAGGCACAGATATTTGTAACTTGAATATGTGAGGCTTCCATTTATTTTATTAAAAAAAAAAACATTATGCTACTCGATATTGCAAACAGGTATTTGTTATCATGCCATTTTAATTTACTATTGTAATCATAAACACATACCGGTTTTACCATTTACTGCACTCTGTTGTTCTATTTATCTACCATTAGTAGCAAAGAAATCAGAAGTACATTCACAGGAAATGACTTACTTCTGCACTGAACAATGAGGTGGAAAGTATGACATCATATCCTGTTATCGTCATTAATTGATTTTGCATTCGCAGAGCCTTAAGGGTGCCATACAATGAACAGGGGTTATGCATCATAACTGTTAACACTTTGTGGATGATGGTATTTCGTATTGCCCAATCAGCATCCAAGACCAGAACTATCACATTTATTGATTTTCTAAGCCAATATAAAACACCTCAGGTAGTATTTGAAGACTACCTTTGTCTTCATCCCGGTGGTGGCATCTACCAAAATTCCATAACATGCATTAGGGTCATAACAATGTTAACAATGAAAATGGCATGACATTGTTCAGCCCTGCTGGAGCCCTACCTGGACGTAATTAGAAAGACTGATATCATTGTCAGGCGATTACTTGCGGGAGCTTCAAAGTAATTCATAACAGGTTTGGAATACACCATAGAATGGACTTAGGTAAATGTACAACCTTGTAAGCTTTAAGAGTGCATTTAGTGATTGCATCCAGCAGGCTTTAATGCCTTTTAGTGGAAATGACTCAGGGAGCTGTTCTGGGAAGTCTGTGATGTGAATCTGCCAATGGGAGTTTATTAGTTAAATGAAACTGAAAACAACAGCTCTTACTCCCTGCATTCCCCTAAACCCTGCTCTCCAACTGAACCTGCACCTGGGAGGCCGGAAAGACTGGTTGAACTACCACAAATTGACACGGACACCTGTTAACTATGTGACTGTAATAGGGGTCATATGATGCGATTTAATTTTTTCCTTTCTCTTTAGAGTGTTATAAGCTCTTGGTGCATAAAGAAGATCTGTAAAGTTGCAAAGACTTAAGTCTCAAATCCAACGAGTTATTCTTTATCAAAGTTCAGAGTCAACCACGCCCCCCTAAAACAACTCGTTCAAACACACCTCCACATATCTACGTCACTATGTGGGAAGATTTGCATAACACCGCCAAAATGTCCACGCACAGAAAGGTGTAGCTTTTATTTTCACCGTTACCACCGGCGCCATGTTGTGGAGATGCTGTGCATTTCATTGGGAAAGCAAAGCTACAAAGCCTTCCAAAAGAAGACACAACTAGAAATCAGTGGTTAAGTTGTATTTACAACACTGTTCTGGAAGAGTTCAACCCAAATATTTAGATTTGTGCAGCGCATTTTGCAGAGAACTACAATGCCGGTGTATGTTTCTATAAAGTGGGGCAATTCCAACTTTGCAAGGACAGTCTGGCACGTCTGACACACAGACTGTAAGTATGTTTTTATATTTAAAGGATTTGCCAGTGAGGATTCAAACGGTTGTTGTTTGTCGTTTCTCTGATCACAAATGCAGACATGGTTTTATTTTTATGTGGTACAATACGTTACACGTAAAAAGACAGTAAAAGTCATTATAATCAGTAATTATGCCCCCACTGGATGCAACAAATGCCTCTTTTGTAATGTTTTATTGGTTTTGTCTTGTCACGGAGGGACACGTGGCATAACAGTATAGTGAGGGGTGTAAGATTTCCATCACACGCTTGTAGCTTCCGGCCAATCACAACACACTGGATAGCTAGCCAATCAGCGTACACCTCGCTTTTCAGAAAGGCAGGGCATAGAGGAGAGACAATGTACATTATGTGGAAAATTATGTTTTTTTAACCTTAAACCATATAAACACATTGAATTACACCAATTATTTTTAGAAAGTCATATGACCCCTTTAAATCCAGTGAGATGACACAATAGAACCAATAATGATGTAACCACATCATGAAATGCAAAGCCAAGCATTTAAGCTGGAATGACACCAATATCCAAGGATAATGTCTAGACAAGCAGGTGACTGATATCTGCTGTATGCTCACTAATGAAAGTGTGATCATTATAAAAACAAGACCACACAAAAGGTAAACATACATTAGGCCAAATGTCAGAGATACACACATCTGGCTTAAAAACAAAATTCTGGGTGTAGTCTAGACTAACAGGTTGATTTTCCAAGAATCAATAGCAGCCAAAAACAATCAGAAGTCAAGTTACAAAATACAGAACTCTGCTATTAGCTTTTAAATACCTAACCACTTCAAAGTGGCCGATCAAGCTTGGGTAGTAGTTCTAGCTAAGGTGTTTGCAGTTTTGTCAATTTCAAACTAGGATACATGTAGAAGCATTGTTTGACCTTGCAAGCTCTAATTTGACTGGCTGAATTTGAAAGTCTGCCTCAAAACAAAGTTGTGTTCACAAGGAGACAAATTTTACCAGGTTAAATGCATCCAACCATTAAATTAAATTCATCAAACTAGATATTCAAAAACAGAACTGTAAAATCTGCTTGTTTCTGTGAATTATGTCTTTGAAATAATCAGTTTTGAATCTATTTAGATGGGCCAAAATACTAATCAGTGCCTATACATATTGCCTGCCATTTTCCCAATGCTTGCCATGCAACCTTATGTGCAGAATTTGTTTCCTGTTTAAACTTATTATTGTTAAATGATCTGTAAATGTGCACATAAACAGTACAGTACAAAACTTTATATCTAGTTCCCTTTATATTTTGATCAGATGCTTTTTCCTGCCTAACCATATCCCTAAATACACCAGAATAAGATGCAATGTGGGCTAAATCTCATGGTCAAAGTTACAGATATTCCAAACTAGAGAAAGAGACAGAAAGTCAGACAGAAATACAGATGGTGAGAGAGGCAGAGAGAGAGACAGACAGATAGATAGGCTGTGAAATCATTGAGGTTGCTAGTTGTGTGCTCCAACAAGCTGTAAAATGAATCGGGAAAAGTGAAAAGGAAAGAGGAGTCCCCAGTAGCTAGCTGTCCTAACTGGTAATTACCAACCATTTTCTCTGAGGGGTGCTTTAACTACACTGAGTCAGAGTAGGATTCAAGGCTCCAAGTGGTCTTGACTCAAATACCAAGCAATGGAATTCAACAACCATGCAAAAATAACCTTGCATTACACATAAACATTGCAGGCTCCACATAAGTTTCCCATTCCATGCATATTTGCTTTAGGTTCCGTCTGTTAGGGGCCAACATGGGAATGGTTATTCAGTGTTTCTTGTTCTCCCTGAAGCAACAACCCTCTACAAATGCTGCTATGCTGTTTGGGTTTTCCCATTACATGAATAGAAGTCTAACAGACTTATCCCTCTTAGTTAGGCTACAAATTGATATTAAATGGGTTCATATGTTTTGCGCTGACACGTACACTATCGTTAAACTTTTTTTAAAGTGTTTTTGAAAGAAGTTTCTAGCGCTTACCAAGGCTGCATTTATTTGATCAAAAAGAATTATATGCAAATATTTATAATATGCAAATTATTATTACAATTTAAAATAGCTGTTTTCCATTTTAATATATTTTAAAATGTGCTTTGTTCCTGTGATGGCACTTACTGCAGTCTTCAGTGTCACATGATCTTTCAGAAAGCATTTATTAGGGCTGCAACTAACAATTATTTTGATAATCGATTAATCTGTCGATTATTTTTACGATTAATCGATTAATCGGTTTATGTACTTATATTTTAGTTTTTTCCATTTTTCCCCCAAAGTAAATTATTAATAAAGGGTCTTTATCATTCAGCATAGATTTTTAAGAGATTTTAATAATTTTGCATTGTCATATCCTCATCACAAATATACCTGGAGTTGTTTTATTATGTGTTAGTGATCCCTTGTCAAACTCTTCTGCAATCAAAACACTGACCCATACTCTAGCAAATTTCACAAGGAGATTTCAAATAATGTTTTCACCATGGCAGTCCTTAGAGCTCCTAAAGTAGTTTAACATCCCGAACATATTTTCACGAAGAATAAGGATAAAACAGAATAAGATTGCAGTGCGTTGTATTTTATTATTTACTGGGAAACAGCTTTATAGCTTATGCTGTGAAATTGTAAACAATCCTTCAAATAAAGTGCCAATGGCATGAAACCTGAATGGAACTCACAATTTAAAGTAAAATACATCAGAAGGTTGTCCAGAAAAAACGGACACACAAAAAACCTGCTGTGTGAAAAAGAGCAGTGAATAGTTAGAAATAAAAGTGCATTTCAAATATCTTTAAACATTTACCTCTCTCATTCAGTCATAATTAGGCTGCACGACTGAATTATAAACTGGTAAACGACAAACTGATCACAGAACATGTTTGTAAAGCTTTAAATGTTAACTGTTAAAAAGCAATGTTATCAGCTTTTACAACTAAACATTTGCAAACAACATTGTACTGGAGAATCTGCACAAATAAAAGGCTTAGGGGCCGTTCACATATCGCGCCTAAAAACGCGTGGAAAACGCATAGACTGTGCGCACCGCTTCCTCCTCCTTTCCAAAGCGCTCGTGCAGAAGCGCCCCTGAGGCGACTGCCTTTGCTAAGCAACCATGACGTGCTCTCGCCTTGAAGACGCGGATATTTCAGCAAAGGATAAATGGATTTGCAGCTCTAAAAATCGCTTGCAGTAGCTCTGCTACTAAATTTATTTCAAAATGGGAATCCATATACAGCTATGATCAGCTGTTCCTTCATCTTGGCTGAGCTTTTAACGTTGTTACGGGAAAGGATGAAGCTGATTATTTAGTTCTTGTCACATGACCCGCGGTGCACTAGCTGCATTCTGAAAAGTTGAAATGTTTTAACTCGATGCGGTGCGGACGCGCCTGGAAAAACGGGTGCGTCGCGACCGCGTCGCTTCCATTATGAGCGCGCATACTGCGCGCCTACATTGGAAATAACGAACATGAGCGCGCAAAAGACGCGATATGTGAACGGTCCCTTAAACAGTTCAGTAGTGCAGAGTTTACAGGTTAATCTTCTTTTTTGAAGGCTCAAAATAAAGTACTTCCACATCCTGCTGAATGCTGCAGAGACGCCGTTCGGGAAGCACGTGACATAAAACGAGGCCAGCTATTGGCTATTCGCTACTTCTCCTGTTGTACTGGCTGAGTAAATACTCCGGTGGCTCATTACTGCCACACTTTGGTCACCGCAGATTTGAAATATGCACGAAATAAGCCGCTTACGGCAAATAAATTATTTAGCAACGAATCGATGACTAAATTAGTTGACAACTATTTTAATAATCGATTTTAATCGATTACATCGATTCGTTGTTTCAGCTCTAGCATTTATGCAAGAAACATTTATTATTACTATCAAATATTTTTGTGAAACCCATGGTATAGGTTTTCAGGATTTCTTTTGATGAACGGAAAGTTCAAAATAACAGTACATTAGAAGCAGAAATATTTTGTATCATTATAAATGTTTTCACAGCCACTTTTAATCAATTGAATGCATTCTTGTTGAATACAAGTATTCACTTGTAAAAAATAATACAAATTTTACTGACCACAAACTAGAACACTTCTAAAACCTAATAAGAAAAAAATCTAATTCGTCATTTATTTAGCTTCACATAATCATTAATGAAATTCTGTATTTCTTTTTATTTCAATTATAATTAAATAACTAATAATAATAATATACATTTTAATAACTGTTTTTCTAAAAAAAAATCTAAAATAGCGTCACTCTTACATTAAAATTGACGGTGAACAATCAAAATTTAACCAGTAGAGGCTAATGCTTGTAATTCAGTGCCCAATCCTCCGCAGGCTCATACCTGATGAGGCGAGTCATGGCATGGCGTGAGGCGTAGTGCAGGGGTGTGTTGTGTTGATAGGGCTCCCCATAAGATGTGTTGGGCTCTAGAGCCTCTTTAAATTGAGGGTTGTTCTCATAGAGCTGGCAGGCCAGGCCTTCGTCTCCACTGATAAGTGCTTTACGAAACTTGGTGGCGGTATTCCCCATGGCAGGAGCTGTAGTGGGAGCCGCAGAGCGGCCCACATTCAGTTTTCAGCACTCAGCCAGCATGAGAGAGGATGGGTCGCATACCACATCAACTGTATCCTGTAAACACATCAACACAATCACATTGTGTGGGATCTGTTATTCACTGTTATTTCATGAGATGTAAAATCAACATGGAAAAATCAACAGCACCATATTGCAATCTCTATTTGAAAAAAAATTGACATCAGACAATCAGCTTTTGCTCCGAATGTGATACATAGTCTCTACACCCATCATCAGTCCATAAACTTCACATCAGAGCTTGACTTGAAAATAGTGTTAGGCTTAAATCTAAAGGGTAAAATTACCACAAGCATTTTCAAATGGAAATGCGAAAATCTTGCGCAAAAATAAGACTGGAGTACCATTACTGTTTGTTATGATCAGACCCATCAATAATCCTCCTGGACTCTGAACTTAATCTATAAAATCTGAACATTTCATGACAGGTGACCGAGTTGATCAATGAAATCAACTCGAGTATGCACTTAAAAAAAATTACTCAAATGTTTTGATATTGCCCAATTGTTAACACATTTCTGTGAAATCAACCAACAAATGGCTTAATTAGGGGCCTTTAAAACAGAAAGGTTAAGAATACATTTTTGTTTAAAAAAAAAGACTTAGGATGGTAGAATGAAGGTCTCAATAAGCATTTTTTAAAAAAGTTGATCTTGGGACTTGAGTCTTTAAAAAGCAATGTAATGTATGAGATGCTGCAAAAGATGCTAAGCATGATCAGAATAGTAAAATACGTCTATAAGCACATGTTTGCACAGAAAAGCAACACAAACCTGTTCTGCATGAACAGCCCTTTATAGGTTTCTGCTTTAGAACATACTGACCAGTAAATGTATATTATACAGTGCAGCTTTAAATATAACTCACACATCTTGTGGAAATCCCTAACGTAACATAACCAGTCTGTTTCACAAAATGCTAATTTGCATATGACCACATTGTGCAAATAACAATCTTGCACAGGTGTCTTTATCTGATCATATCGTTAGCATTTTTTCTAAACGGTTACATCAGATAAAATGGCTGTGCCTCTTTTTTGATAAAAAAAAAGTACACTAAGAAAGAAACATTTTAAAAGGTTACATGACCTGAGGGATCTATAATATTTCATCAGCAAAACAATCCAGTATGCATCATGTCATGCTCTAATAAATCTACTTGAGAGGGTTGTGGGAGAGAAGAGGGTGGCAGCAGGTGCACTGATCGGGCATGAGTGAGAGCTTCGACCCGTTTTTTTAGGTCATTCTGTCTGCTCTGTTGTTCTTTTCCACATCATTACACATCTCACTCGCATTCAACAAAAATGTCTGCAGAGTTACATCAGAAACAAAGCACATTTTAGAACTTTGGGCTTGTGGTCGAAAGGCTCATTTTCAGGTGGGACGTCTGAGAATGCAGAACAGATGAAATAAGAGCAGCACTTGGCAGGCACACAAAGAAAGGGAAACGTTTCTTTTCCACAAGCTTCCCCCACACTAGAGCTCAATCATTAAACATACTGTGTGTCCATTAATAGAAAAACTCCATTTGCATTCATTTTACAGGCAGTGGGCTACTTTCAAACAATGCAGGCTTTGTGTTACAAGATGAACCTCAACTGCTGTTTTCACTTAACAATGTCTGAAACCCCAAGCAAATGATTTGCCATGACTGACAACAACAGCATGCACTAATCTGACATTTAAAGTCACAGTACCAACATGTTAATGTTTTTTTTTTCTTTACATGGAAGACAAAATGTGAAGGGGTTCAGTGAATACTCACTTTCATTGCATCATGAAAAGTGATATGACATGTGGCCAAGAATGGTGATCCATACTCAGAATTAGTGCTCTCCAAAGGGAGCAGTTGGGGGTTCGGTGCCTTGTTCAAGGGCACTTCAGTTGTGGTATTGAAGGTGGGAGAGAGCACTGTACATTCACTCCCCCCACCGACAATCCCTGCCAACCTGAGACTCGAACCCACAACCTTTCAGTTACAAGTCCAACTCTCTAACCTTTAGGCCATGACTTCCCATCATGGTTTCACATTATATCAGGTAGCTTCACTACCATATACGTACTTATTATGTGCATTCATGTTGGTTTATTGTAATTACATTTAAAGCAACTGCATTAAATGAACACTTGTAGTTACACTTGACCTAATCCCTAACAATAACCCAATCCTTGTCCCAAGACTGTAACTCTTAATCCTTACTACTAAAAGCAATCCATACCTCAAACTTGCGAGGATTTCCCAGAATAGCATGTAGTTTCATAGCAAATCCATGGTCTAGCAGGTATTTCATGTTAAAGGATAGTAGTTAAGGCCTTATAATATACAGTGTAACCCATAGCATACTTTCCCCATTTAACATGGCTCACATGCTGCACAACATCTCCTTTTGTGCTCTTCAAAATAAAGAAAGTCATGCGGGTTTGGAACATCATGAGGGTTTGTAAAGAATGACATAATCTTCTCTTTGAGTGAACTGGCTCTTTAACAATACACAAAAAAACAACATTGTAACGAACTAAA
This sequence comes from Carassius carassius, assembly GCF_963082965.1. NCBI lineage: Eukaryota > Metazoa > Chordata > Actinopteri > Cypriniformes > Cyprinidae > Carassius > Carassius carassius. The sequence goes on from NC_081779.1 coordinate 13,101,971, forward strand.
CACTAACACAGATTACATACACGGTTTACAAATTACTTGCAGATTTGCTTAGAATATTCTAGCAGACACAAAAGATTGCGTTCCATGTAAACCATCACAATGTATAAATGCTGAATACTAGCTTGGTGAATTGCTCATTTGTTTTCAGTGGTGGTGGAGGAGTGGGTTTCTCTCTGGCGGTTAAATTCTTCATGAAGCATTTGCAACAGCTCTCTAAGAATAAAACTGGACCGAGGATTCAACAAAAGCTCTGAATCTCTGTCTGTAGTTTTTCAAGGATGCATTTACTGTGTTGACAGCTGATCACCATCATCAGTTCAGTTCATCTACACCGGTCTACGGCTGACAGACCCCTAGCATTAAAGTCATCTACACACAAACACGTTTGATAAAACAGTGCTTTCATTTTCCACACTCCCAGGCTGGTCAAGCGGAGATTTCGACACCAAGGCGTGTTGACACGAACGATCAACATATCTCACACATACCTCATCTCTGATTTGGACGTATCCACTGAGCGTCGACACATCAAACGACCAAAAGCTTATATCAACATTGTTCTCGGACAGAAGACCTTCGATCATGTCAGATACTATGTAAAAAGAAACATTAAAGAACTATATAATCATAGGGGTGGTGCTCGTGGCTGTGTTTGCTGATCATGCTCTCATTCCATAGGACAATAATCTGCGTCTCCTTCGCGGTTTAACGGTAGATGAAGACGAGTTTAAGAGCCGCTTACCGCCACCTACCGAGAACTATGAGGCACTGTCTCTTATTATCTCCAGGTCGTTATCTTGTACATAAACGTTTTACCTATAGTTTTTACACATAAATAAATCAATGTTATTTTAAAGTTTGTTTTAAATCATTAATGTTACCTTAAAGTTTGTTTTAAATCATATATACTCATATACATGAGTACCATCAGTGCCTTATAAATTATTTAATTTGACTTTATTTTTATAAATAAATAAATATGGGAGCACACATCTGCAAAATCCAAATCTGAAATAAATGAATATTTTTATACATAAGTAAATATTAATTATTGTTTATTTAAGCATCAAGATTACTCAAGCACACAAATGCGGTTTGTGCGGGGGAAAAAATTAACAGAGGACGCATTTGCGCCAACTAAAGGAATATTAATCGACTCCTAAAATTATCATTTAAATTTCAATCTACTGCGCGATAAGCAGAGATGTATAAAGTACTAGAGACCCAGACTTCAGTAGAAGTACAAGTGCTCTATCAAAAAATGACTTGAGTAGAAGTTGAAGTGCTCTTTAAGCACCACACTTAAGTAGAAGTACTAAAGTATTCAACATTTTTTGTACTTAAGTATTGCAAGTAGTCTATTTGAAAATTTACTACTCAAGTACTGAAAGTAAAAGTACAAGTATTGTGTTATGTAGTTTTTAAGAAAGTAGTCAAAAGTTTGAAAATATTGTTTTTACTATTTCAAATGATTAACCTAAAGGACAATCACAATTCCTTTGACTGTAACTTTTTGTAAACAAAAAACAGATTAAAGGGTTAGTTCGCCCAATTTGCAAAATTATGTCATTAATAACTTACCCTCATGTTGTTTCAAACCCGTAAGACCTCCGTTTATTTTTGGAACACAGTTTAAGATATTTTAGATTTAGTCTGAGAGCTCTCAGTCCCTCCATTGAAGCTGTGTGCATGGTATACTGTCCATGTCCAGAAAGGTAAGAAAAACATTATCAAAGTAGTCCATGTGACATCACATGGTCAGTTAGAATTTTTTGAAGCATCGAAAATACATTTTGGTCCAAAACTAGCAAAAACTACGACTTTATTCAGCATTGTCTTCTCTTCCGTGTCTGTTGTAAGACAGTTCAAAACAAAGCAGTTTGTCATATCCGGTTCGCGAACGAATCATTCGATGTAACCAGATCTTTTTGAACCAGTTCACCAAATCGAACTGAATCGTTTTAAACGGTTCTCCAATACGCATTAATCCACAAATGACTTAAGCTGTTAACTTTTTTAATGTGGCTGACACTCCCTCTGAGTTAAAACAAACCAATATCCCGGAGTAATGCATGTACTCAAACAGTACACTGACTGAACTGCTGTGAAGAGAGAACTGAAGATGAATACCGAGCCAGATAACGAACAACAGACTGACTCGTTCACGAGTCAAGAACACTGATCTATATATATAACTTACTGTATATTATAGATCAGTGGTCAAGAACCATTTCTGTCAGACGTGTCCGATTCGAGAACCGAGGAGCTGATGATACTGCGCATGTGTGATTCAGCGTGAAAGCAAACCGACACACAGAGCATCTGAACCGAACTGATTCTTTTGGTGATTGATTCTGAACTGATTCTGTGCTAATTTTATGAGCCCAGTTATTTTATAGTGATCGGATTTATGGCTCTTTGAGGGGATCCGGATCTTCGCGATCCGTTCCTTTCAAAGAGCTGTTCAAAAGAAAGGCTCTTTTGGCTCTTTTTAAATATTTAGTCAGTTTTAAGAAGTCAGCTTGGGGGCATCTCAGTTTATCCTGGAAATAATCACTGGGAGGAATGATGAGGTGAGATTTGTAGTCAAATAATTAAAACTCAGATATCACACACCAATATCTGAGTTTGAATTATTCTGAAATATTGATCATTACCTCGTTTGTCGTGTGTGGACTATATTCCATAGGGTTGCACAAATCCCTCTGCTTAGACAGTGACATCACTATTTTGGATTTACCTTTAGTACAAAGTGTGTGTGTGTGTGTAAAGCTACGTTGACTAGGTATTGTATGTTATTCATACAATACCTACTCAAATAAACATCAAAAACAAAGCCGGCTGCAATGAATTTCTGTGCAAAACAGCTTTTACTACAAACACTTCCACACAAGAACATTGTTATCACACAAGAACATTTTGATAGAAAACAAAAAATATTTAAAGTAGATAAAATTAGAATAAATAAAATGGAAATGTCTACATACAACATACTATTACTACTGTAAACTTTGCAAATAGGACATCAGCCCCTCCAAGTCAATGAACAATAACAAAGTGGGCTGCAATGAACATGCACAACTAATAACTAATATCATCACGCTATAAAGGGTTGGCCTGCGCTGGGTCGCGGAGGAGCTCATTTGTGTGCATCTGTGTGAAATACGCATAGGAAAAAAGACAGAAAGAACGGCTCCCCTCCAGCCGCGACTCGGCTCCCATCGTTCATGTTTATTAGCCGTTCAAAAGAATCGGTTCATTCGCGAACGTCACAACTCTACCAGGTAAACCGAAGGCTTGCAGTCAACGCCAATGACGCCATTACGTCGAGCGCAAAAGAACCGGTGAACTGTTTTCTTCAACTGGTTTATTGAATCGAACTGTCAGAAAGAACTACTGGTTATCCGAAAACCGATGCAACCGGTTTTTGACTCGTGAACGAGTCATTATCTGGCTCGGCTCGGTGTTCATCTCTCTCTTCACAGCAGTTCAGTCAGCACGCGCAGTCTTCTCAATCGCTTGATTCGCTCAATGATGTGCCAGCTTCATCAAACCTGCCATCTACAGTTCTGTTTGTAATGGAATGATTCGTAACATTTTTATAATTGTAACGAGTAACGATGTAGCACATAAAAAAAATATCGGAGTAAAAGTATTAAACTCATCGAAAATATGTACTGAAGTAAAAGTGGAAGTAGGAGAAAAAAATAATACTCTAGTAAAGTACAGATACCGCCTTTTAGTACTTAAGTACAGTAGTGAAGTAGTTCTACTTCGTTACTAAACATCTCTGGCGATAAGTAGTTTCTGAAGAAATATAATCTGAACCAATCTGGGTATTTGATATTTAGGGAGCTTGCGTGGAATCGATGTCATGCATTTGTCAAATGATTTTGATGGAAGACAGCGTCTTTCCCTTTAATTTACATAGTTTTCATAGGCCTCATTAGGGCACATTGTTGATCACTCTTTGATTTCAGTACTATTTCAAGCAGCAGTCAAAACAGGTCAGGTTTTATGCATCTGTTAAGCCCTTTGGTCTATTTGCTTTCCTCCTGTTAGGAAAACAAAACGAGAGACAGAGTATAACTTGATGCTGGGAATGTATTTAATGCATCGCATGAAAATTATTAAAGTAACATTAGCAATAAAAGGCAGGACTGCTTTGCTGTGATTTGCATCATTTATTTCACATACAGGTGTTTCAGTAAAGTTTCTGAAGAACCAATTGTCCCTCAGTACACTTGAGGAAAAAAAAGACGACAAAAAAAACTTTTAAACAAGCACAAATGACAAAACAAAAACCAACAACAAAACACAACTCATGTGGACATAAACTGATAAATTCACTGTTAAACCCAAAGATATTGCCAGTTACTGCTGCCTGGCATGCCCATGGTTCATACAATAAACATTCAAGCCACAGGGCATGTAGGAAACCTGTCCAATGCTAAGAAATTAAAATAATAATAAAACAAAATAATAAGGAACGATGGCAATTATAAAAGAGGGGATCATAAGATTTATGAAAACATTAATTAGTCAAATGGACTTGGTAAGATAAAATAACAATGAAATAATATATCAAAGAACATCTATTTAGATTAAAAAAGCAACATTCACTACTTTGCAAACAACTTGTTTAGTTATCATCACACAGAAACCATTTTAATCCATTTTTAAATGTATACAAGCAAACTTTGAGAGAAATGTTTGCAAACTCATCTTTCATTTTAATAGCTAATCAAGGTTACTTCTTTAATATCAGCAGGCTTTATCCACCACGCTGCTGCATAACTGTGACCCTCCATCTTTTATTAATAGGTTGTGTCAGTAAACAATACTTTTACGCAATAATATGGAACCTGAAATGTATATACATATGCAATCTGAGACCCCAGAACACTTTAATGTGTTTGGTCACATAAGTAGAGGATGATGAGGTTATGAGGTGAAGAGGGAATTAGGGAGGATTGAGGAAGCTATTTAAAGCAACCGTCTGGAGTGATTCACTTTGATTAAGTGATGTCAAGAGCTTATTAGAACTGATTATTATACAGTAAAAATACTCAAATCTAAAGCTGGTTATGTGTTTATTTGAACATGCTTATATGTTGTGTTATAAAAAATTATATGTTGTGTTAAAAAATTTTATTAAAAATGCATTATTTTGCATACTGACAGATTTCACTCTGGCAGAAATGAAATAATCTTTTCTCATTCAGTGTAATTGTTTTAGAAGAACAAAACATACTGTAAGATTTGCATGATTCATTTGCGTAGTTTATTTAAGCCATTTTCAATTGCCTTTCTCATACTTCTAGTTATAAACCAAAAGAAAAACAAAAGATATTTCAGCACAAGTATGATTTGCAGCATCCCAATAAAGCCCCACCGCAGGCATGCACCGTGGGACAGCATGCAGAGCAGCACGACCCGAATCACTCCAGACGGCACCAGGCTCTCACTAGCTTCCTCCACCTCTCAAGATCTGTTACAGAGCTGTGTAGCAAAATGCTATCTTTACTGCCTTGCGTATTGAAATAAAGAGACAAGAGTAGGGGAGAGAGATACTGGATAATGGTTTAGATGTAACACGTACAGGAATGTATAATAAAAGTTAATGAGTCTCCCTTAAAGAAAAGGCCCAAGGACTTTATGGCATTCTATGTACGAATGCCACTTATAATAATCACCCCTTTAATGAATGTCCACTAATGTATGAAATTACAAAGAAACGTGTGAGATGACATGGTATGCATGTGTTGCATGATCACAGTATGACTGAATGTGCATGTATGTCGTTCCATGTAGTGGGGGACCATGGCTGTTTCCTGTGGGAGAATGGCAGGTCGGAGGTGAGAGGTCAGTGTCTAAGGGTCACAGTGAGCTAGAATGAGGTCAGACTCGGGGCAACTGCTTTTCAATGAACTCCTTCACAGCAGCCATCTCCTGTAAAGCCAATCAGAGAATAGTATGGGTGTTAGAACTAGCATGAACAAACAATATAGTTTGACTGTAACCACTGTACCACATCAGAGATAATATTTTGCATGACTTCAGTTCAGACCTCATCCTGTTGTTAGTTCACATGGAGTGTCGAATAAAGAACAGTTTGACAAGTTGCATAAACTTCTGTGTTAAGACAGTGTCTTAAGAAATAGTTTGACCAACTAGCAGTTAGCCAAGTGGTAATCTTGTCGTCTTACTTTTTGGATTCCACGTAGACTCATCTATGTCTTTATGTAACCGAATTAAAAACATATCACCAGTCTTAAAAAAAAAATAGTCTAAACCTAGTCTTTTGAGACTAGTCTAAACCTTTTATGCAACCGGCACCAGGAGTTTGCTTCCAACTAAATCTTGCAGTTCTTACCAAAATTTACAGTACACTAATCAGAAAAAGGTATAAAAGTTGTTTCTTAAGCACCTAATCAGCATATTAGAAAATATTAGAATGAATATCTGACATTAAAGGCTGCTAAAAATCCAGCTTTGCCATTACAGGAATAAACTACAATTTAAAATATACTGAAACAGAAAAGGGTTATTTAAATTTTTATAATATTTCACAACGAGCGCTGTGTGAAAGCCAGAACTAATGCCGTTAAGGATGTGTCATAGTGATGACGCACTTTATCGTGCAACTCTTTTACCAGGTGTTTTGAAGGCTGATCAGCGTTCGCGACAAAAAAAAAGTGTGCAAACTGTAATGAAGCAGAGATCAGTCAGTTTCTCTCTTTCCGCACTGAATCTGAGATTGTTCGCCAGCTTCAGTGAAAGTTAACATGCCTAGCGTTTTCAACTCGTACAATACACGTCACGTCCTGATGTCACGTGTCTTTACGGGACCTTTACGGGTTGTGTGTGTGAAATTCATATCATATTCATTATTATCAATCAGGACAAAATGTGTCCATTTATCTTGCAGAGTAAAGCAAATTTATGCTTACAGCTGCTGTCATTTTAAAAGCCAGCCAGTATACAGTCGTTCTATTAAATACTTCAATCACTTTTGTGTGTTGCAGAAATGCCTACACTACCACCTGGCACTCATGCATTCACTAGCAAAATAGAGACCACTGAGGGTGAGATGAGTTGTGTTTGAAGCAAGAAAAAAAAAAAAAGTCTAATAAAATTACATATCACACAGAATACTTAAAGAACATTTCTTTTCTTTTTAATTCCTGCAAATTCTAGTCACCCGGGAACAATTGCCGTGACACATTACCCGTGTATTTTCCGGAATGGCAGTGTGAAAGGGGCTCATGTGAAATGTAGGTTTCTGTGAGTGTAACGGATGAGTCTCACCTGTGGACAGGAGTTATGCATGATACCCGGGAAGGTGCGGAAGGTGACATTCTGTGGATAAATTATGGTCTTGAGCTTCTCTGCTGTCATAGCCCCGTATTGCACTGGGATCATGGGATCTATCTCGCCATGACACTGCAGAATGGGAGTGTCCTTGTTTGCACTCCCACTTGCAGCCTAATGGATAAAAAAGCAGATCCATATTGACAGACATTCCTATTTACATACACACATACTTATCCTCACATAATCTCACTGCTGACATCTTGTACCTGTGGGAAAGTCTTGTGAAGTGGAAGCCAACAACTAAGTCCAACAACACCCGCTAACTTCTGCTGAGAAGTCAGAGCAGTGTAGAGAGAGAGAGCTCCACCCTGAAGATCAGACAACAAGAGAGGAACTGAACAGCATCTGCAATGTCAACCATTTGAGTAATAGTAGAAACTTTCAGGATGGATCACTTACCTGAGAGAAACCACCAAGAATGATACGACTGGATGGTATACCATTCTTTACTTCGTGATCGATGATGGCCTTTACTATGGAAGAAAAGGAGTGCCACATAATCAAATTTCGACATTTGACAACATTCTCTGGCATTGAATCTCTCATAAACTCAAAATGTGTTTCTTCATGGGGTTTTACATTTGCTGACACAAACTAAGCCAATATTTGGATGCTTGTTAGTCTTGGGACAGCTGTTTTCCAGAAACTGCCCAAATGCGAAAACAAATTTTGCTCACTGTTCTCTGATGCTCTCTTAATCCCTGCTTCATCCTCCGGTGACTCTGGGCTTAAGCCCATCAGATCAAACCTAAAAAATAAAAAACATTATACAAGAATTAAGGGAGAAGTAGTGTTCAGTAGTGAATTTTATTTAGCATTTTATTAATACAATTTTCCCTTATTATATTATATAACATTATATTGTACTATACTATAATTCAAAAGAACAACAGGAAAAATGAATTTTCTTTACTGTCAATTTTAATCAGTATAATGCATCTTTACTGTATAAAGGTATTCATTTATTTCCAAACTCTTACTGACTGAACAGTAGTGTACATTATATTATATATTAATCAGTATAACAATTTGAGTATCATGACAAATGAAAATTAACATTAATTCAGAGTCCTTTTAACCACACTTTTGCTTTAACCACAAATATGTAACATCTGACCATCTGTACAAAGAGCCACTTGATTTGATTGCGGACCTAAAACAGTACAGAATCTGAAATACTTCATTTTACATCATTACATCATACATTTTTCAAAATCCTAAGCATTATTTATTCTCAGGTTTAAATGCACTTTTATGTAAATGTAATAGACTTTTAATGTTATCCACAGCAGAGGAAGCTTACCATGAGGGCATAGTCATCTTCATGTTGAGTGTTACAGGGATTCGGGGTCTAGAGTCAGAAAGTATGATCATTTATTCTTTGTAATAAATTACAAGGAAATCAAGTGATACTAACATTTTTGTATTGCATAACAAGAAACACATCAAGAAATATTTTGCAATTCACAGGCTTTCACTTACGCGTGTGGGCAGATGTATTTGATGTATGGCAGTCGAATAGACGTCAAGCCTTCAGCCCAGCCGTGTCTATAAAAAGTAACACACCAGGCTTATTTCTACACCAGGGCAGGGGGTATTCAAAGATCCCGCAACAGGCAGGTAATAAACAGAACGTACCCTGTGTCACCCAAGCCATGAAGGAAGATCACCTGCAAAGTTAACAGGATATGATTTGAAACTTATCTCTGCAAAGCACCAAAGAGGCCAGATTTCCTGTTTGACGCTTGCTCTTTGTTATTTTTATAAAAAGATACTATCTCATTAGCAAAATTGAGCTTTATATTAATCTAATGACCCGCTTCTACCAATAAGGCAGGCGGCAGGCAGCCTATTTGAAGATTTGGACTGTAAACAAGAATCTGAGGAGGAATAGTAAAGGCTGTAGACGTTTAACCCAAAAATTTAATTTCTGTCATCATTTACTGATCCTCATCTTTGAAACAACAAATTAAAAAATTAGTAATGAAATCTGAGAGGTATGTCCCCCTTTTGAAGTGTAGGTAACCAAAATTTAGAATATTCACAAAGGTCATAAAGGCATTGTAAAATGAATCTATATGAATTGACCATTTTAATCCAAGTCCTGGGAAGAGATGCAGTTGTTTTATTTGATGAACAGTTTTAATTTAGACTTTTATTCACATATAAACACACATACATAGAGCACATTACATATGATAAACACATATTCCTGTGCATGTTAAGCACAAGAACAAACCTCTTTAGTTTTCATGCAACACGTTGGAGCTTGTTTATAATATGTGATGTGACTCATTTGCAATGTCTTTATGACCTTCTTGGATCTTCTAAGTCTTGGTTACATGGACTTTCAATAGATTTCATTAAATATATCTTCATTTGTGTTTTGAAAAAGAATGATAGTTTTATTTACTCACAACACAAAAGTGAGTACATGACTTTTCATCTTTGGGTGAACTATTAATTTAAGGAAACTTAAACTGACCTGTGTAATGCAAATGAATAACTTGGAAAACTTTAGATTTTAGTCAATGATTCGACTGGTATCTCACCACAGCCGTTTCCTTCTCCGTCCCGGGAACTGTGGCGGCTTCAGAGAGCAGGGGTGCAGACATGTTGTTGCCACACATACAATGTGAGGAGTGCTTTTAGGAAAATACAAAAACAAAATGTTCAAATGCAATCAGTACAACACGTTTATGCAAAATACAGAGGCCCAGGCAATGAGTACTGCATATAGGGTTATTAAAGATACGAACCAGACGATTTTAGAAAGAAACTGTCAGCAGGCTGCAGAATGATTAACAGAAGTTGGTTTAATTACCAGTGTTATCAAAGTCCTTTAAACTAGCAAATGCATGACCATCTAAAGCTAAAAGTGCTCTACTGAACCTGCAGAGCATCTAGACGTGAAAAAGAAACAGAACGTTGAAAAAAAACGTAAAAATAGAGGGGGATTTAGCCTGCTTGATAAGCGCTGATGCTTATGTTAATCATAAAGATTCATTTTCCGATGGTTACTGTGCAGATCACATGTTTGTACTTGCGGACATCTTCTTAATACGACTTCTCGGAAAACTGTTTCTAATGAAAACCACGGGTCCCTGTTTTCCTGGAACCACATGACAGCACTGAGAAATCAAATCTTGACAGCTGCAGGAGGCAAAACACTCCAGTTTAATGGTTTCATTCGTCTTTGAGTGGCCTGGTTGACCATAATCACAAATTTAAGCCCGGAGTGTTTCAACACTTTAATAAACTCTATGTGCAGTCTTGGTTTTATGGGTCAGTCTGCCTTTCTGGACTTTAGTACTGCACGTTATCAAATACTTCAATCAAATCATCTGCTACTGATATCTCCACTAAATACCAGAAAAATACACTTTTTCAACTAAAGTGCATAGTATCCTAATACTCCGGTATGCAATTTATACACCATGACCTATACACACTAATTAGTGTACTGATTATCTCTAATGCGAGAGTGAAATAATCCTTCACATGTATCCTGCTATGAACACCACGATCATGTATTCAAAAAGAATAGGACGAAAGGGATGGGCAGCGAAAACAACAGAGAAATCGGCGACGCTTAGCTCTTTTTTCCAACCTGGCGGAATCAAGGACAGGGTACATGTAAAAATAAAGCCGCTAGGTCGTTTCATTAATACTCGAGCGACATTATCGCATTTAGGCAGCTTAATCCCGTTTCGCCTGTATGATTGTCACAATGAATCCACAGCCTCATGGATGGAGCTATCTGGATCTCGAATAATCCAACTATTGCGCTACTCAACGACAAGCTTGCGCCTTTCTAGCTAGCAAGAAAGCCAAGGTCAGGGGGTAGATTAGAATTTAGGGTTCAGGCAGGAAAAATGTAGATATAAACAGCGGCCCGCTGCTACGAATTTATTGACTCACCGCTTGCTATCTCTCGGGTCACAACGGAACTTCCGCTCCTTCTGCCGGAGAGGGGCGGAGACACAGCGCTGTGATGTCATCCCATTTGTTACACCGCGTGAGGTTGAATGTAGTAGATTTGGAAGCAGATTTAAACATTTTTATACATACATACATATACACACACACACACACATATATTTTTTATTATTATTATTATTATTATTATTATTCAGCCCATCACACATTACTACAGCACTACTTTTCTTAACACCTGGGCGTAGTTGCAACACACCTTTTAATAATAAAAAAAACCTTAGTTACAATTTATAAATAAAATATAATTAATGGTTTTCTTAACTTACCAGTGGTTTGTTGGATTACAGCAAAAACTATGCTAAATTGAAAGAAAAATGGTTTGTTATGATGGATGCCCAAAACGGTTCCATCTTTAATTCTCCTTTTAAAATAGACATATATTTGTGAAAAACACATGAACTAAAATTATAGCTCTAAGATGTGCACCACTATTTAAATAGCATCAAAATAACAGAAGTTGTTATAAAAATAATGTGATGTGAAATGGCAAAAGCAACTGCAATTAACCAGGAAATGTTCTTTAAAACTTTTTTACACAAACTACACAAATCCATCAATTTTAGACACTTCGAGGTCTCAATTAAAACATTTTCTCAAATGGTTTGAATGTCACCATTGACCCAAGGTATTAATGCAAAATAATATTAAATGGATGAATAAGACATTGTAAAATTGAGAAAAACAACAAACTTTCCACTCTCTAGAGATGTTTTTTTTAAGGAACAGGCTTCTTGCAAGGCTCATTTGTTCTGTTAGTTGAAGGATACACTGTTTATTTGACATAAGCATACATTAAGTAATTTTGTTTATATAGCCTAAGGTTTATTGGCACATTAGCAGAATTGCAGATAAACAAACCCTTATGAAGAAAACCAATATGAAGAAAACCCAGTTGAACACAAAGAACCCATAGGCTCTCTCAGTTCATCTTCTCACCGTTATCAAAACTCATGCACACGTTTATAGTTTCACACAGTACACGTGAGATTCTCTCTCCTCCATTTGTCATGATATGAACTGTGTCTGAGGCGTAATGGTGTCCACTTTGTGATCTGCTGGATTGGCTGCTGCTTCATAGCTGCAGATTGTGATCTCATGCCTATGAGCCTGAAAGAACGATAAAAAGATACCAGATGACGGTGACTGCAAATATGCAGACACTTCTGGATTTCTCAACTTATTTTTCTTCCCAAAGTAAAACAAATATTTAAAGAAACCGTAACATTAGCATAATATTGTCAGAATATGGCACATCTTCCACCAGTTATTAATAATGATGATGGAAGTGTTGTTGTCATCGCATGATATAAGTTTTATCCAGTACTGACCTCTGTGTACTCTCCCCGCAGACCAATGTAATACACATGAGTGGATTCTGCCCCAAAGTTTCTAGATATGTGGATTGATAAGTGCTGCACATTGGAGAATCTTGCAATCCTATATAAAATTATGGGGAGGGGTCAACATAGATGAAGTGAAGAAAAGTGACATGACATTCAGTGAAGTGACATTTAGCCAAGTATGGTGACCCATACTCAGAATTTGTGCTCTGCATTTAACCCATCCGAAATGCACACACACAGAGCAGTGAACACACACTGTGAGCACACACCCGGAGCAGTGGGCAGCCATTTATGCTGCGGCGCCCGGGGAGCAGTTGGGGGTTCGATGCCTTGCTCAAGGGCACCTAAGTCGTGGTATTGAAGGTGGAGAGAGAACTGTACATGAACTCCCCCCACCCACAATTCCTCCCGGCCCGGGACTCAAACTCACAACCTTTCGATTGGGAGTCCGACTCTCTAACCATTAGGCCACGACTTCCCTAGATTTATAGAGTCCAACATAAAGGATGTACTATTAATGTGTTTATGCACATTAACATTCTTAAAACTGCTTACTTGGTAGGATACTCAAGCTCAGCAAGCGGATCCCTGTTTAGACGAAACGCTTGCTCTGGCTCTCTGCTTGTATCATCAAATGACATTTGGGGGATGTTCTTGTACCTGCTCAAAAAGTACCCACTTGCAACACTCATTCATGTAAATTGTAACTGCATTATCCATATGTGATGCTACAAAAGATTATTATTTTATGTTATATTTTTACAGTGAAGGCAAATTCACAATCGCATTTTAGCTGTGATGCAATGTGGATGCAAATATTTAAATGGATGCAAGAGCACAGTTCACCCAAAAAATGAATATCTGCTGAAAATGTTTTCACCCTCAAGCTCTCCAAGATGCATGGGAGTTTATTTCTGACTTTTTGAGCTGATAAAAACGGCTGATTAAAACTTGTGGATTATTATGTTTTTATCATCTGTTTGGACTCTCATTCTGTCAGCATCCATTCACTGCAGAGGATCCATTGGTGAGCAAATGATGCTACATGTTTCCAAATCTGTTCCGATGAAACAAATTCATCTACATTTTGGATGGCCTGAGGGCAAGTACATTTTCGGCAAATTTGTATTTTTGTGTGGACTATTTCTTTAAAGCAAAATTTAAGTTATTTTGATTTATTTTAAAAAGTTATTTTTATAAAACATTTTGTTGCTTTATTATTATTCATTTCTGTTAAACAAATTTACAACCACAGACACAAAACAATTTAAAAAATTGTAATATTTGACCTTTTACACAATGTTCTTTTGAATAGTTTATCAATTATTGAAACAAACTGTTTTCATCAAGCAGATTGCGGTTCCCAGTTGCAGCACTTCCTCACTTATTATCCATATGTTGTTGTTTTTTTTAATGAGTGCAAACTCACAGTCTTATTTCAGCTGGGTGTGACTCATCATCTTCTCCAGAAATAATGATGCCTTTCAGCTTCACGCTGCCTGTAAACCTGCAGATTGAATCAAACGCATCAACTATGCCCATTTCTAGTGGAAAAGCATATAGTATTTAGGCAATGATATTAAACAGAGGAGAAACTGAAATGAGAATGGACGCTGCTCGCAACAAATCTTACGGTATATTGAACAGAAGCTCCTCGTCAGCATCGCTTTCAACAAACTGAAAATAAAACGGGACAAACATTAGAACAAACAGAACAGGATATTTAATTTCTCAAAAGACATTCGTCGTCCTTTACTTAGAAGAGTTCATATAAAGTAAAATAACCATGCATATATGCAATTAGGTAATTTGAGTAAATACAGAAGTGTTTTAAATCGCAGTTGGACTCCATTCTAAACGATCATTAACTAACGTTAAGCCAGGTGAATTCGTAGTTACCTTCGTCCGGTCAGTGCGTTGATCCCAAGGCTTGAACACCAGTTTCCCGTCTACGTCTCGGCTCTCATTCAAGCACTGAAGCTTCTCGATGTCAATGCGTCTGTACAGCTCATATTCCACTCCTCGCTCTGCTGGATCGTGATCGCATTCACAGCAGCCGTGACTATGTCCGCCGCCGTGGCCGTGTCCAGACATGGCGTGAACCTGTAGTTTGGGACCGGTAAAGTGCTGAAACACTCACAAATAAGCTTAACTGAGAGACATGAACGACATCTCCGGCAGCCTGTTACATCTGCTAAACTCGTACCGTTACACAGGTGGTAGAAGTGGGAAAGTTGACAACACGCAAAAACGAAACGTGGAACGTGATTGGATCACAAAAACCAAGGGAACCAATGAGGAGCAGAGTTTGGAGTCGCGTTCTTGTGATGCATTAACGTCTCGTTTCATTGATCGCTCCGCGTCGTCATAAATACAGTGGAATGAAAACAGACTGGGCCATTATTAAACTGAACTTATTAAATTAAGACAATGACATTATTTACTCAGTCCACGTTGTGTATTCTCCTTTTTTTCCTGTTTTGACTCAAACATTAAATGTTTTTGGCATAACGATAGTTACTTTTTAATATTGTGTTCTACTAACGAAAAGAAAGTCATACAGGAGATAACGAGATGGTAAATAATTATAATTTCCATTTTAGGTGATAGGACAGAGTGATAGTGAAAAGCTGAAAATGAATCAAAATATCCAACCCAATTCAGTATAAAATTTAAGCTAAATTCCCATCAATATATACATGAACAAATAAGAACAACATGTGGTGAGAGCAACACATGGATTTTATTAAAAATGTCCATAGAACACTTAATAAAATCTATTAAAATGACTTGATCTTTCATTCAAGGCAAGGTCCAGGACTGCCAGGTCCAAGATTTAAAATAAATACGATGGTGTGGAATTGTACAGTCCTTGAACTTATACATCTCATTCTCCCTCTCGCTCTACAATAAAATCATATACTTAGTCCCATGAAAGTGCAATGAAATGTAAGCAATTAAACATACAACAGAGAGTCTGGGTTCTGGTGTCACATGGTAATCTGTAGTGTACCACTTATTTTCTGTGTTTATAAAAACTTGTAACATTACATAATTGAGCGTGGATGGTTGTTGATGTAGATATTTTGTGTAATTGCTTCCAGTGAACTGTACTGAGAATATTAAAAAGCATAAAAAGATAAGATGTGAGAGGGCATTGCACATTTTCTATGAAGCATTACAGCAAAAAAAATGTTTCCTCCATCAGTCGTTCTCACTTCTATCACACACACATAAACATTTTTCCCTTTACCGCCGGGAAAATCTGTTCTTGAATGCTTTGATAGTCTTAGCCATCATTGGGGCAACTTCTGAAAAAGAGTGAGCAGAAAAGTGTTGAAAAACATTCAAACAACCATTTTGAATGAAATAAATTAGCAAATTTTGGACATGATCTTATCAATATTAATGGTTAGCATACAATACAGAAATAAATGACTACAAGAAAATTTATGTAGAGATAGTTGTAGATAAACATGTAACAGCAACAACATTTCCTCTTAAGACTCACTTTTGACCTGTGGTTTGTCTCTGGCACAGTGAGCACCAGCAATGCTGGGAGCAGAGGGGCGTGAGGAGGACTCAGGGGGACTGCTTAATGACGAATGACCACCATCACTGGATTTGCTATGAAGGCTGTAGTTTGTTGCTGGTCTGATCCTGTATATGAAGAATTAGCATCATATTTAAATGGAGTTACAAAAAAGAAAAGAAAAAAACACCTCCATTTACTTCCGAGAAATTCAGATAGCAGATTGTAAGCAGAAACGTCATGATGAAGTTTCTGTGTGACTAATGCAGCATTCACTTACCTGGCAGATGGAGGAGCAGCACTTGTGCTGGGAGAACCATTTTTAGTGCCAAACTTCTCCTGTATACGGCGGACATCTCGTGGAGGCTTCGCGACAGAGTTGACAAAAGCCATTTTAACCTGCCGTCCTGTTAAAAGTGAACAATATATTGAAAGAGTTTTTTAGTGTGAACACAGTTTAATGAGCTACAATGTTTTTTGTGCAGTACATTTGATCTAATGTAGGTACTGTATGTACCTTTAGGTTTGTTTGCATGGGCAGAGGTGATGTTCTCTGTGAGCTTGCGCAGACGCTCTTCCCTTTCTTCATGGAGCCGGAGATACAGCTCCCTCCAAGATTCATACTCTTGCCGAGGTTCATGTTTAAAATCCCGCTGGCAGTGTCTCATCCACAGATCATCTGACTCTTCTGTGAAATACTGAGTAGAGATGCTTGAAATGAAAGAATAGCCTAAAAACGAGCTCGAACTTCAAATGGAGCATTGATCTTGAAATAAGCATGATGACAGAGAATATAAACTGACGTTCAAAGTCTGAGGTGTGTAAGATTTGTTATCTTGTTTTTGAAAAAGTATATTATGCTCAACAACACTGAATTTATTTGATCAAAAATAGAGTAAAAAAAATAAAATAAATAAACATTCTGAAAGGAATACAAAGACAAGTAGTTCTGTAACAGAATAAGACGAGAGATGAGATAACTGTGAAATAAATCATTTGCGTGTGACTGTTGACACACTTACTGGATTACACTGCTCAATCCGATAAAGCTGCTCAGGAGTGCATCTCTCCAAAACCGGTTCCAGGATCTCAAACGGCACTCCACCCACTTCATCAATTGCTAAGAAAATACAAGAAATATCAGTAAAAAGTTGACTGATTTCAGGTTAATTTGTACTTAACACTTCAGCCAACCCTAACAATCATGACATCATGGGAAGTCATGGCCTAGTGGTTAGAGTTTGACTCCTAACCCTAAGGTTGTGGGTTCGAGCCTCAGCACCAAAACCCCCAACTGCTCCCCGGGCGCCGCAGCATAAACCACTTTCACTTTACTGATGTGATTTGAACATAGCAATTTAAAGTGCTGTCACTGTCACCCCATTTATCACACACAGCAAACTGTGATTCTTGAATATGTATGGTTAAACTGCCTAGAGCTAAACACCATGCAAAAGTTTTCAATCAGTAATTAACCATTACAACAAATGATCAGAGAATAGGAAAACTCACAGTCTATATTGTTCTGTAGGACTCTGATGCACTGTTCATACAGAGACATCATTTTCGGCAGATATGAGGTCTTGGATCCAGAGTACACCACCATTTTAGAGTTCAGTCGTCGCCCTGCGTAGCCACCATCTTCTTCCTCATATGACAGTGGGACTGGAGAAGAAAGACATGTTGCTATGAGTCCATAAAGACAGAATCATTGGGATTAATACACTTAGTTTGTTTTTTTAATTCCGTTTCTTTCAAGTCTGATTTAAAGTCTTATAAAACTTAAAAGTGCATACCTTTGCGTCTTTGTGGGGACAGTGGTGTAAGATCAATGGAGGGCAGTGGTCTGTAGTTGGGCTGGATAGCTGGCAAAGGGATATCAGGCAGAGTGGGAACCACATCCACTACCTGGAGAAATATTAATTAGAAATCCTTCGACACATGGACAAAGGCTGGTTTCCCATCACTTCGCCTGAGAAACAAGTTCAGCCTCACCTTCCTGCGTTTCTGTGGAACAACAGAAGTGGTCTTTGAGGAAGAGGATGGCTTTGAGTGTTTACTACTGGTGCCGTTGGCTTTGCCAGACTTAGAGGAAGCAGAAGGAATCAAGACGGCAGGCTGAGGGGGTCGCGAGGACTGCTTTTTCTTCTTTTTACTTGGGGTTGGAGCATCGTATGTGAGAAAGGATTCGAAAGACATAGTTGGAGCCTCATATGGCTCCTCATCCTCGTCCACTGGCTCTGGAACTTCCCTCCGCTCCCTTGATTTTCCTTAAGAGACAAAAGCAGGCCCAACTAAAACCTTATACTTACAACAACTCAGTTTTATGTCATTTACTGAGAGAAAATTTAATAAATTCATCAAAAGTAACAGTTAAATCCATTTACAATTTTACAAAAGATTTCCATTTCAAATAAATGCTGGTTTTTTTAGTTTTTTTTTTTTTTTACTTTTTATTCATCAAAGAATGGCATGAAAATAAGCAACACAGCTGTTTGATTAAAATAATAAATGATTTCTTATCATAATATTAGAATGATTTCTGAAGGGTCATGAGTAGAGGTCGACCGATATATCGGTCGGCCGATATATCGGGCCGATATTTGTCTTTTTTTTTAATATATCGGCCGATATCCGTGTTTAGATTTAAAGTCAGGCACGTCGGCGGGCAGCCCCGTGTTATTGGTGCGGTGGAAAGTGCTGCTGCTGCCACTGCATGTGAAGCACCCCAAGCCAAAACTTTTGGAAGATTCAACAGAAGTCCTGGGAGATAAAGGTAGTCAGAGAATTTCACTTTGTAAATGGGGTGGAGAAGTTGGCAGCTCTAACAAACACTGCAGCGTGACGTTACCAAAGTAAACTGTCTCTGACGTTACTCCGCCGCTCACAGACAGCACCGCGCTTGGAGAGACAGCTGTCCTGGAGCTGCCCAGAACGGTGAATCACATTTGTTCGGAAGCATGGTCTGATGCAGACAATAACCAGTTTTCCATCCAACTCATTTGTATTTAGGGAAGTCAATATTCGATTATTTCCATGATCGATCGTCGTTTAAATTAATGATCAATTAATTACTTTAATGCTGCAAAATGCGTCTGCAGCGGTATTATTATTATGTGCAAAAGCCACTTGAAAAAAAGCTTTCTCACCCGAATTAAAGGGGTTTTAGTCTGAATAAAATGCTAGTAGCAGGACTGTAAAATAAATAGATGTGATTATGATCATTTGATAAAATGAAGAGAGCGCGCCATACGTTGGAGATCATTTCACTTTTGTGGACTGTTTCTCGTCAAAGAGACCGCTGAATGCGCCTCTTTAAATGGTTTCGTGGTGCTCGTTGTTGTATTTTAAAACGCAACTGCAATGTTTTCAAATGACACACTATAGTAGTGGTGCAACGGATCATCATTGATCCGTGATCCGTTCGGATCAATATCTTCGGTTCGGCACACACGTGACCCGCGGATTGATTTATGAAGAAAAAAAAAGTTGCGCATGTTTAGTCCACACTCAGTGGTCATGGCGAGCGGAGGAACGGAGGAGCTTGAACGGCCGGTTCATTTTGGATTCCCTGTCAGATATAATGATGAGGAAAGAGGTTAGAGTGAAAATATTGTGCCAGATCTTTATGAACAGGAGAAGAAAACAGTTGTGGATGAACTATCCCGAGCATCCTCTGTTGCGCTCACGACAGACGGGTGGACGTCCAGGGGGACGGAGAGCTCTGTGACGATAACTGCTCACTTCATCACAGCACACTGGAAGATGAGAAGTCGGGCTATTACCGGTATGTTAAAAAGAAGATATTATGTGCACTTTAAGTTGATTTCATATATTTTAATTTAATAATTTAATATTAATAAAAAAAGACAAAACGTATGTTTATTTGTCTTGGCCTTTTTTTTTTGCTGATCCGAGAAATGATCCGATCCATACGAGGACGAGCGAGTGCGGGTTTGACTAGAAGTATTTGGAGGTTATTGCTCACGTCTTGTTCTGCACATATTCAAATGTTTCCATATTCGCAATGTATCTGAATGTTAAACTATAATATTTTTTATTTATTTAATGTAAACTAGACGATAAAGATCATCCTCTTCACATGAGCAAAAACGTCCTTGCCATAACAGCAGAGTGGACCGGTATACTACGGTCTATTTAAACTGACAAGTGTAACCTTTTAAATGTTTGGTTGACTATACTTTATTTTAATAATGAACAGACTGCGATGTAAATTTGAAATTAGAATGCACTTTAGATGTTCGGTGTCATTTATACCAAACACAAATGTTGCTGGTTGCTAGTGTGTTTGCAGCACTACTGTTATTTATTTTTATATATTTATTTTTTATATTTTTCAGATTTTTATTTTTAAAATTGTATTTATTTAAATGTATATTTAAGTTTACATTTATGTTCCAACAAACTTGAAAAATTCTACTTGATAAATGCTCTAAAACTTTTATGTAAATGATTGACTTTTATTTATATTTATACATATATATATATATATATATATATATATATATATTACCTGTTTTATGTATTTAATACTTGGTCAGTTTATTGATTTTGTTTGGTTAACTTTGGATACATTTTTTATTTTAATACAGTGCAGTGCACAAAATTAAGATTCGAGAGATGGTTCAAGTCAGTGCTCAATAACTGATGATAAGTTTAGAAATGTTGTGCATCCACTTATTATTAGTGTGACATTTTACCATGCAAATGAAGGGGAAAACTTCAAGATATCGGCCCTAAAAATCGGCAGCACATATCGGCCATCGGCTGACCCTGACCTCTAAACATCGGCAATAGAAAAACCCATATCGGTCGATCTCTAGTCATGAGACACCTGAAAACTGGAGTAATGATACTGAAAATTCAGCTTTGCATCAGAAATAAATTGTAAAAGTAAACAATTATTTGTAATTGTAATACCACAATATATATACAAAATATGACTGTATAATATATAAGTAACTTTTACATAATATATTCACAGTTTGACTCTTTTACTGTATTTTTGATTAAATAAATGTGGCCATTGTGAGTACAGGTGCTGGTCATATAATTAGAATATCATCAAAAAGTTGATTTATTTCACTAATTTATTCATTACACACAGACTGATATATTTTGAAATGTTTATTTCTTTTAATTTTGATGATTATAACTGACAAATAAGGAAAATCCCAAATTCAGTATCTCAGAAAATTAGAATATTGTGAAAAGGTTCAATATTGAAGACACCTGGTGCCACACTCTAATCAGCTAATTAACTCAAAACACCTGCAAAGCCTTTAAATGGTCTCTCAGTCTAGTTCTGTAGGCTACACAATCATGGGGAAGACTGCTGACTTGACAGTTGTCCAAAAGACGATCATTGACACCTTGCACAAGGAGGGCAAGACACAAAAGGTCATTACGAAAGAGGCTGGCTGTCCACAGAGCTCTGTCTCCAAGCACATTAATAGAGAGGCGAAGGGAAGGAAAAAATGTGGTAGAAAAAAAAGTGTACAAGCAATAGGGATAAAATGCACCCGGGAGAGGATTGTGAAACAAAACCCATTCAAAAATGTGGGGGAGATTCAAAGTTTCTACAGTCAGTGATGGTTTGCGGTGCCATGTCATCTGCTGGTGTTGGTCCACTGTGTTTTCTGAGGTCCAAGGTCAACACAGCCGTATACCAGGAAGTTTTAGAGCACTTCATGCTTCCTGCTGCTGACTAACTTTGTGGAGATTTAGATTTCATTTTCCAACAGTACTTGGCACCTGCACACAGTGCTAAAGCTACCAGTACCTGGTTTAAGGACCATGGTATCCCTGTTCTTAATTGGCCAGCAAACTCGCCTGACCTTAACCCCATAGAAAATCTATGAGGTATTGTGAAGAGGAAGATGCGATATGCCAGATCCAAGAATGCAGAAGAGCTGAAGGCCACTATCAGAGCAACCTGGTCTCTCATAACACCTGAGCAGTGCCACAGACTGATCGACTCCATGCCACGCCGCATTGCTGCAGTAATTCAGGAAAAAGGAGCCCCAACTAAGTATTGAGTGCTGTACATGCTTATACTTTTCATATTTATACTTATCAGTTGGCCAAGATTTCTAAAAATCCTTTCTTTGTATTGGTCTTAATTAAAATTCTAATTTTCTAAGATACTGAATTTGGGATTTTCCTTAGTTATCAGTTATAATCATCAAAATTAAAAGAAATAAACATTTGAAATATATCAGTCCATGTGTAATTAATTATTATAATATACAAGTTTCACTTTTTAATGGAATTAGTGAAATAAATTAACTTTTTGATGATATTCTAATTATATGACCAGCACCTGTATAACAGATTGCTTTAGGGATATTGCTTCTATATAAAAAAATAAAATAAATGAAATCTTTTTGACTTAAAACAGAATTGTCAACCACAATAAAAGCAGGTGAAACTTTCTTACCATCACTTCCTCCTTTCTTTTCCCTTTTGTTCTCGTGTGGGCTTAAATGTCGATTGTGTTTAGATTTGCGACTTGTCCCACCCTGTTTCTCTCTGTCGGCTCTATGCGTCCTCTCCTCACTTCTGCCAACACCTGTGGGACGATTCTTCCGGATCTCTTCTTCCTCAATGTCTTGGGAATTGTGCTCTCTGACTGGCTCTTTGTGTGGCTTGCTGTGTCTAATGTCATTGCGTGCAGGACTGGGCTCCCGCTCCTCTTCTGGAGGGCTTTCATATTCATCTGACTGATACTCCCTTGCACTGCTGTGTCTGTACTGTGAGCTGTAGTGCTGTGGAGGGGAGGGGGAGTAGTCATGTTGGTATGCAATCTCTTCATGTTGTTCCTCCTCCATGAGGGGAGGTTCATCTGGAGACCGCTCCCGAACTCGTTTGTGCCCTCGTGAGTGGGAATGCCCTTCCTTTACACTTGGTCTTTTGATAAACATGAAACATATATAACATATTCTTATTAATCTCTTATATCACAAGACAACAACTTCACAACCAGAGTTCTAAAATGAATACCCTTCAAATATCTAATCTGAGTAAAAGTCACCAGCACTGGTAACCGTTCAAAGGTTTGGGGTCAGTAAGAGAGATATATATATACAGTACAGACCAAAAGTTTGGACACACCTTCTCATTCAAAGAGTTTTCTTTATTTTCATAACTATGAAAATTGTAGAGTCACACTGAAGGCATCAAGGGCTATTTGACCAAGAAGGAGAGTGATGGGGTGCTGCGCCAGATGACCTGGCCTCCACAGTCACGGGACCTGAACCCAATCAAGATGGTTTAGGGGTGAGCTGGACCGCAGACTGAAGGCAAAAGGGCCAACAAGTGCTAAGCATCTCTCTGGGAACTCCTTCAAGACTGTTGGAAGACCATTTCAGGTGACTACCTCTTGAAGCTCATCAAGAGAATGCCAAGAGTGTGCAAAGCAGTAATCAAAGCAAAAGGTGGCTACTTTGAAGAACCTAGAATATGACATATTTTCAGTTGTTTCACACTTTTTTGTTATGTATATAATTCCACATGTGTTAATTCATAGTTTTGATGCCTTCAGTGTGAATCTACAATTTTCATAGTCATGAAAATAAAGAAAACTCTTTGAGTGAGAAGGTGTGTCCAAACTTTTGGTCTGTACTGTATATATACATATATATATATATATATATATATATATATATATATAACCTTGCACGTTGAGAGCGCTCTTCAGAGCTAAGATACATTGTTATCGGGAAACTCGACCCAGATCAGATTTAAGCATTCATTAAAAATATATATATATATATATATTTATTTATTTATATATGGTTATTACACTTTAGCAAGAATCCATGAAGTTGATCTAAAGTGACAGTAAAGACTTTAACATTGTTATTTCAGATCAATGCAGTTCTTTTGAACTTTCTAGTTATCAAAGAATCCAGAAAAACTAATGTATCATGGTTAAATCAGCATGTTACAACGATTTCTGAAGCATCATGTGACACTGAAGAATTGAGTAATAGCTGCTGAAAATGTATCTTTGTCATCTCATGAGTACATTTTTCGAAATATATTAAATCAAACAGTTAATTTAATTTGTGATCATATTTGACCAAATTACTGTTTTTACTGTATTTCTGATCAAATAAATGTAGGCTTAGTGAGCCTTTTTAAGAATATTAAAAAAAGAAACTTATCAACCCCAAACGTCTGGACAGTATTTTATATATATATATATATGCAATATACAGTTTCATGACCAGTAAGAAACATAAGGCACATCAATTTTCTTCAATAAACTGACCAAGGGCAGTTGTGGCAAAAAGTTAGTTTTGGATCATGACAACAGAAATATTCTCAAGAGCAATGATTTCAGTTTCAACTTCTTTACACTAAGAAATTTTACCGCAGATGCTTTGTCAAGAATCTTTATAAACAGATTTTAAACATTTATCTCTCCCCTTCGAGGAAAAATTACACTATTCTTATTACCTTAAATGGTTAATTTCAATGATGTGAACACTCCACCCCAAAATGAAAATTTTGTCATTAATCACTCACCCCCATGTCGTTCCAAACCCGTAAAAGCTTTCTTCATCTTCAGAACACAATTTAATCATAGGTGTGATCGACAAAGGACAAAAAAGCAGGAAACTATACAGTGCACGAAAACTAGCCATTTATTGGGCCTTTCTTGTCCTCCCAGATGTTTTGTTTTTCCTTATTTCTATTGGTGTCCTTTTCATCTATTAAAAATAACATCTTTATTTGCCTCTATATTTTTGAAAGGTATCTTTTCTTGTGTTTTTGTTTAGCCATTTTGTCAGTGCTTTATTATAGACTTCTAGGATTGCTAATTCACAACAGAAGACGATTATTAGGTTGAACGTTCAGAATACGATTCCATAGGTTATATTTCAGTACGAATTTCGCGAATGGACAGCGACTCTTTAGTAGCACGTAGAACGTGTTCATGTCAAGTAAAGTTTTTGGGAAAAGCGTGTGGAATTGCGGCGAGCGTTTATAACCTTGCACGTTGAGAGCGCTCTTCAGAGCTAAGATACATTGTTATCGGGAAACTCGACCCAGATCAGATTTAAGCATTCATTAAAGTGAATCGGTTCAAAGGAGTCATTAGTTCGCAAATCGGACGAGTCATTAGTGGACAGATATGCTCATGCTCCTCGCATATAACGTTACTCCCAAATATATTTTTAGGTCACACAGATTAAATTTCAGGAGCATAGGCGACAAAAATGTTGGCAATTTCGAGCCTTGTAGAAGCTGCTAAACTTTCTAGCTAGAAGTAAGCAATAACCAACATGGCTTACTTTGCTAAGTTAGCCCAGAATCGTTTAACATTAATGTTATGGAATCATTACAAAAGTGATCAATTGATTGGTCAAATTTTACTAGACCTGGATATAAAAATGAAAGACAATATATTGAATTTGCTTTCATGAATCACCCGTGATCACGGTCTTCGTCAGTCAACTGAAGCTGTTCACATGAGTAGATGGTTGGGTGTGTGCGCATTCAGAACGGTGCACGTACACTTTGAACTTCAATCGTGACAAATTATTGGACTACTTGCGGAGTGACATGACGATATGATTCAAAGGCACAAAAAACGTTGACAGCGGTGAGCGATCATTATGTTTACCAATACCCGACCCATCGCAACCACCTACGTCTCTCTGCATCACTGTAGTGCCATTTTGTTGAATATGAGCTGAACACAGGCAGTTTACGCTCTTCTGTGTAAGCAGCGACACAAGGATACATTTTCTAAGTGTATTTACGCTTTGATTTGAACGAAAACAGCACATTCTTGTTGTTTGGGCAGCTGATACAGAAGAATGTAAGCTGCCTGCGTTCAGCTCAGAGACAAAGAGGAGACAAATTGTTGAATAAAGTTGTTCTTTTTGTTTTGTTTGTGTACATAAAGTATTCTTGTAACTTCATAAAATTCAGATTGAACCACTGATGGCAGATGCACTATTCTGACGACGTATCCCACTTTTCTGGACCTTGATAGTGTAATTTACTTTGCAGTCTATGGGACAGTCACAAGCCTCCCGGTTTTCATCCATAATATCTTAAATTGAGTTCTGAAGACGAACAGAGCTTTTACAGGTTTGGAACAACATGGGTGTAAAGTGACTGATGACAAAATTGTCATTTTGGGGTGGAGTATCCCTTTTAATATATCAATTTAAAAAGCTAACCTGTCTGCAGATCTCTCTGGAACCAGCTTTTTCCACTTGGCCACAAGGTTCTTAGCTGACTCCCCAGCAAATTCATGTTTGCGCAGAGAATTCACTGTCTTTCCAATGCCTGTTTCCTGAAAGAATCAAAGAAAACAAACACATTAAAAGCCATAGAACTAATTGCATTTTAAAAAACTGTTAGACCAAATCAAGAGTAATACTTTAGAACCAAGTCATATTTTAATCTTACCACCAGGATGTCCACTGTTATAGGAAGCTCCCCAAGCCTTTTGAGAGTTTTCAGCAGCTAGACAGAAGATGAAGAGGAAAAAAAAAATTCATTGACAATAAGAAGTATTTATGGTTGATATAATGTGTTTAACTGTAAACTTTGTGGAAAACTACACTACGCTATCATTTACAATGTATTTAACACAAATTATCCTAAAATACCAAATGCATCATTCTATAAAACTAACTACAAAAAATAGATATGTACTGTGATGCATAAATTATACCCAAATACATATAAAATACAGAGAAACCACGTAGATAAAATACTGGCAGTAGCATACACCATGATGTTTACATATTTCAAAGAGTAACTGCCATTTATACATCAAAAGGGTAAAAATGTGCAATGTCCAATAGTACAGTGGTATTTTATTGTACACAATGACAACATTGTAAATAAGATTACTGCCAGGTAAAATAATTATTAGTTGGTTAAGCCATGTCAAAGATTCACTTTAATGCCAGAAATACCAAAACAAACATTTAAGTGCAATTTCACTTAAGTATCATTGTGGCCTACAGAGGAACATGGGGGGGGGGGGGGTCTCATACCCCACTTAGCTTCCCAAATAGACAACATTTTCTGAGGCATGTAATGAAGCATTCCACCTTATTGTAATAACTATTCCGTATTGAGGAGGAATCGTGTCTTATGGAGTAACGTTAACAGAACCTCCGCTGCTTTACTCAGGGCCTGTCTTCAATTGTCACCGCTATGGTATTAAATCGCTGTGGTTGACATCTCTGATAACTGAGCACAAGCTTCTGGGAAAGTGCCTCGATGCTGTGTCTGCTGTCGTAGCTCGGTACATCGAGGCATATTTGAGAAAAAAATCTTAATCCAGCCTCTATCTATATCTTGTTATACGTGGGATTTCTGGACAGCAGTTCTGATCGAACCTCAGACTAGACACCCGCCGAAGTGCGTGAGACAAGGGCATACAGAAAGAAGAGACGTAAAGCATTCGCTTCGTCTCACCGAAAAGGTTCCTTACCTTACGAGGCTCTTGATTTCCTGCGAGCCTTAACTGCAACTTCTCAACCGCTTCCAATATCTCTTCCGCCATGTTTACAGATGGTGCATGTTGCCCGGAAGCCACAACAGCAGCAGCAGTAGTGGTGGTGGGGGCCTACTGTTGTTTTACTGTCTATGGTTGTTTCTGACTGCTCTGCTGCGAACTTCCGTCACTCCAGACGTAGATTCCGGAAGAACGTCATTCTTCTGTTATAAATCATCCTAATCACTTGGTGAAGGGGAAGAATATGGAGTCTCTTCATTCTCGTATCGACTATTGGTTAGTGTTTAATTATTTGACTAATAATGTGACCTCTGTATTGATAGATCCTTGCATAATGACGGATCATAAAGGAATATTTATGAAAATAAATATGGTAGACAAAAAATCTGTCAAAAAACATACCAGCTATTGGAAATTAAATAAACAATTGCTTGAATACAATTTTTAAAGGGAAAAAAATAAAGGTATTATTGAACAATATAGAACAATTGCATGTAGAAAAATCTAATGGAAAGTATTGGGAATTAATGAAGTTTGATATTAGAACTGCATTTATCCATCAAGGAAAATTGGAAACAAAAAATAAAAATATTAAGGAAAAATCAATTAATGAGTAAAATTTTAATCTGTGTAGAAAGAAAAAGGAATCATTGACTGATTGTGAGTTACAAAAATTAGATTTATTGCTAATTGAATTAGATCAGATCATGGGTGTAATAATTCTGTCAAACTTGCTCAAAGATTTGATAATCATCCTGGCATTAGGCAAGCATGCCCTCTCTCTCCTTTTTTTATTTTTGTTAGTCACTCAGGTTTTAGTATCACATATAAAAATAAATCAGTTTAATGGTATCACAGCATTAGGTGTACAATTTCAACCTAGCCAGTTTGCTGATGACACAGCATTGGTTTTGAAAAACCAAAAATAATTACACCTCTTTAGAAATAGAGAATATTCCAGTTAAACATAAATTAATATATTTAGGGGTAATAATTTGTAAAAATCAAAAACAAAGGAGCCGAAGGCAGAAGGTATATCTAGATCTGTCTATACATCATTATCATTAAATGTGCCTCCAAAGATTATTAAAGAACTTGATGCTTTATAACTTTATTTGGAGAAAAAAAAAACTTATTTAAAAAAGGAGGTAATTCGTAATCCTAAAGAGCAGGGGGGGCTTGGGGCCTTAGATTGTAATAGTCTCAATGACACATTTAAAAGGAAATGGTTGATAGAGTTTATGAAGATTAGAGAAAGTCCTTGGAATGTATTTCCTAATTATATATTTAATACTCTTGGAGGCATAGACTTTGTTGAAATGAAATTTTTCTGTTGACAAAATTCCTGTTAAATTGGCCGTTATAAATTGGTGTACTATATATTTGGTATACTATAAAATTGTATAAAATTGGTATACTATAAGTACATTTTTTCACCCCACAACTATTTCATATGGAATAACAAGGACATATTATTTAAAAACAAATCTTTATACTATCATACTTGGTTCAAGGAAGGTTTTCTTTTATTAAGACAGTTAGTTAATTCCCAGTTAAGTACTTGTTGTCATATACTGAATTTCTTCAGAAATTCCAATTACCAGTTAAACTTAGAGAATTTGTGATTGTTTTTAACGCAGTTCAAAAGAGTGTGATGTTACTTTTAAAAAACTGTATCTCAGAAGAAATCAGCATGGTTGATCCGTGTGGAAACATTTTCAATGAAAATACTGATGTTTTAAAACAACAGTGTAGCAATAAGATTATTAGGAATGCTCTTTGTTCTGTGTCCTTACCTGCAGCAAGAATTTTTTTGGTCCTCTTTATTCGGTAATATCTCTTGGGTTAATGCATGGAAACTGCCAAATAAGTTTTGTATCAATAACAAAATTAAGGAAGTGTTTTACAAAATACTTTATAGAAGTTATCCTACATGTTTTAGAAAGATTTAAGCTTAATATTTCATATATCGGGGGGAGTCGTGGCCTAGTGGTTAGAGAGTAGGACTCCCAACCCTAAGGTTGTGGGTTTGAGTCTCGGGCCGGCACGACTGTGTTTCCCTTGATCAAGGCACTGAACCCCCAATTTCTCCCCGGGTGCCGCAGCATAAATGGCTGCCCACTGCTCTGTGTGTGTGTGTGTGTGTGTGTGTGTGTGTGTGTGTGTGTGTGTGTGTGTGTGTGTGTGTGTGCACTTTGGGATGGGTTAAATTCAGAGCATGAATTCTGAGTATGGGTTACCATACTTGGCAGTATGTCACTTCACTTTCACTTTTTTGCACTTTTATCTGTGAATTTTGTGGTTAAGAAAAATAAAGTATTTTGCATCTTTTTCTTCATTGTATTTACTCAAGATTATTTTGGAAGGATTTGAAATTCTATATTACCAGAAAAATGGAGTATATGATAGAAATGTGTATATTTGATGTACTTTTTTATACAGAAATCAAAAATTTGAATTGTAAAAAAACAACATATTATACAGTTCCATATACATAAGAAAAAGTGGGCTCAATGTAAACCAAATTTTGCACATTTTATAAATGACTTTAAGTTATATGTAAATCTTTTGGAGCAAACAAAAAAGCACTGAAAACATGTAATGCTCTTAAAGCATTGAAAATTATGTAATTTAATTTTTTCCTTTCTTTTTTTTCTCTCTCTCTCTCTCTCTCTCTCTCTCGCTCTCTGGCATGTTAATTTGATCATGTGAATATGTCATACCTTATGTTCCCGTGGCATTGAATTAATAAAGCATTAAGAAAAAATCACTTGGTGAAGCCATGATGTGTTTATGTATTGTCAAGCTTTGTATAATTTAGCAATGTGCTTATTTCAGTATACCTAGATATACCTAAAAAGGTCTGAAAAGCATTTCTAAAAATGAAAAGCATTTCTAAAAGTGATTCAAATACAAGGACTTACCACAACAACATGAGTGAAGCATCTTCTTGGCCAAGGATGTAAACAAATGATCCAGCATCATCACAGACTAGCAGCTGAACTAAAGCTGGTTATAAATATACCCTGTTAATATATTTATAACCAGCTTCAGCTTCATATATATATATATATGCAATTAAAGAACACATACTTATCTAATGTTAATTATAGGCGATTTCAACCAACTGCCCGAGGCCAGCATGTAATGCAGTTAATGGGCCACTGCTGCGCATAGTCACGAAAGCTTTTTTGCACATGTTTTTAAGCCTTTCCAATTAAAACATTCAAGAGATTTTAAAGCATTCAAACACAAGTAGGTTCAAAAGAACTCGAGTAGGCTACTCGCACGCTGTGTTCGGTGCGTGCAACGAGATGCGTCTCACATCCCTTGAATACCGAAGTGAGTTTTGCCTCCTCTTGTGCTTGAATGGACAAATACTTTTAAAATGATGTCGAAATATCTCTGTTATGCCCAATTTCGACCCCCTGTCGCATTATTACCCTCCTCGCTAAAGGCGTTAACTGACTGCCTAATCCTAACCCCAGACTAGGGGTTAATAATCTGGCAGGGGTCAGAATTGGACACAACACTGCATGGACGGAGCATGAGCATATATAGGCTAAGTGTCTAAAAGACATAGGCTTGAAAGCTTTTCCCTTTTGTCTTGCTGTTAATGTTGAATGTGAGAATTACTTACTATAGCAACAGTATATCCAGTGATGCACACATACTCAACTTTCTTTATTTATTTTTTTATGTTTTTTTTTTTTGGTCAAATTTCGCCGTTTTGAATTGAAAGTTGGGCATTCATTTATGGTAATTCATAATTATTGTGATGACAATAGCATTTCTCTGTCTTGCGCTTTCAAGATATTAGGAATACAACTAAAATTGAATGGGTGCATATTTTAAAATGGCTAAAAACATTATTTTACACACAACTTCTCCATGACATGGTACCGGCAGCAACAGAGAGAATAAAAGCTACACCTTCTTTCTTTGTATGAACATTTTGGCAGGGTTAGGCAAAAATTCCCACACAGTGACGTAGACATGTGGGGGCATTTTAAAACTATGCATTTTAGGAGGGCGTGGATAAATCTTAACTATATCTCTTTGGATTTGAGACTTTAGTCTTTGCTACTTTACAGATCTTTTTTATGCACCAGGAGCTTGTAACACTCCAAAGGGAAAGGAAAATTTTTAAATCGCATCATATATGACCCATTTAAAATGATCATTTACTAGCTTTCGTCGGTGTCACAGTTCAAACACTCTTGAAAATAGGCTCATTTTCCAACTCCCCTATAGAGTTAAACAGTTGAGTTTTACCGTTTTTGAATCCATTCAGCACATCTTCTGGTCTGGCGTTAGCACTTTAACTGTAGCTTAGCATAGATCATTGAATCTTAATAGACCATTAGCATCTCGCTTACTAAAGAGTTTCAGTATTTTTCCTATTTAAAACTTCTGTAGTTACATCATGTACTAATACCGACAGAAAATGAAAAGTTGTGATTTTCTAGGCTGATATGGCTAGGAACTATACTCTTATTCCGGCGTAATAATCAAGGAACGTTGCTGCCATACCATGGGTGCAGCAGGCACAGTGATATTACAGAGCACCTAAAAATAGGCTGCCACTGGAAGTTAGCTGAGGACAATTTTCAGGCGGGATATTAATCCCAGTCTATGATTAAGAAAATAAAAGAGAGAAAATCACTCACTGATCTTAACTAAATTACTGTAGTTTTAAGTAGATATGTATAAGTAAATATAGATAGTTTAAGTAGTTTAATTTATACAGTGTAGACTATGTAATTGTACATTAGATCATTCTGTTTTTGTACTTAAAAAAAACATTGTTTAATTTGTATCTTTATTCTATTTATTGATTTGTGCTATTTACATGATTTCAAACAGAGCTCAAGGTTGGTGTTAGAAGGACAAGCTGGATATGGACAGTGTGTTTTGTTTTTGTTTTGTTTTTTTTTGGCGGGGGGTGGGGGGCTGGATGGCTGTATATGGATAAAGATATGTAGGTGGGGTTGAGTATTGCAGAGCTGTGGTTGGTTCATCTTTTCCACTAACTCCTGCTGCCAACAGAGATCTGACAGACAGACAGACAGACATTCGGTGAGGGACAGATTACCAAGGAAAGAAAGAAAACAGTGTGGATTCAAGATCTAAAAGAAAGCGAATAAAAGAACAAGGAAGGACCAAGAAGAAGAGCTGGAAGAGAGCTATAAAATACAGGTAAACATTCTGACTGTGCTTCTTCTTTCTTTTGATCAATGCATTAGGACATAATAATACTTATACATTAAATTGGACTGATATTAATATTTTAAAAGCAACAGAACATTGCTTACACTTCCAATGTATGAATTAGATTCCCCATCTCCTTATTTAAAATGTAAAGCTTTCAGGACTTAGTTTAACCTCTTAAGACCCTGCAGCCTCATATGAGGTCATTATATTTTAGTGAATTTCTCTGAGACTGTACATGCCACAGTTTTAAGTCTGGATGTCCTGTACAGAGCATATTCTATGCTTTTCAGAGATACTAAATGATTGGATGTTTCACCATGACCACTTCCTCTCTTTGGTCTTCAAATAAGTCTGAAATTAATTTAGTGACACTCTTATGGAAATATGATAATATTTTGTAATTATCATTCAAATCTGTCTATTTTTAAAATTGTATGTCATAAATCAACATCTCATGAAAAAGTTATGGGGTTTCAATGCAAAATATGACTTTCTGTTACGAAACAGGATGTTTATTTCACACATGTCCTCATATGAGTACACTGGGACTAAAAGCATGTTTATTACGCATTTTGGGAGACATAACAAATGAATAGGGAAAGAAATTATATTTCAATATTCTATTAAATATTATATATATTATGAAAATCTTGTCAATTATTACTCCCATTACTACACTTCTTTTTTCATTACGTTGCCCCAAATACACATTAATATGCAAATTAGATTTAGTTTATAGATACATTATATATAATGAGAAAACCCATTTAAGTTTGTTTTACACACATTTTGCAGACAGTAAAATGGTATATTGAATCATTCTGTTATAGCGTAGTTGACAATCATCTTTATACAAAGTCTGGTAAAAAAAAATAATAATAATTCTTGAAAACTAAAAATGTATTAGTGATTTTAAAAATCTTTTAAAATCACTCAATTTTAAAGAGATTGAGTCCCAATGTCCTCTGACAAGGACATAGCATAACTCGTGAATGAAATTCTTCATATATATATAGCCATGTTTCAATTGGTGTGAATTTAATGAAAACTAAACATCACTTTGGTTGTGCATCCCTGACATTTCACAGATGCAGTGAGTTTCTTATCAAAGGCATCCCACTGTGGTGTGGACTAAATTTAAACAGACCAGTCAGAGTCAAAAACAGAGAATAACATGAAGGTTGTTTCTCACTCTATAAATAACAAGCAGAGCGAATAGCTTGTTGGAGGTTGGCATGCAAATACTTTAGTCGGACTTTCCACAAAACTACATCTTAGGCTGAAGAAATACAGCCAAGCCTTCAGCTTTTAGGACTGACTTGTAACAGCTGCTTCTTTCCCATCTCCTCTTACCCTCTCATTCTCTCTTATTATCTTTCTCTGTATAGAAATGACCTTGTCCCCCTGTTTCCCTCTCACCCTGTGTTGTGAAATCTTCTTTACAGCATCAGATAAAGAACATGAACCTATAATTTTTCAATTAACCTGAAAGGATATCCAGATGACTTTTACTGAGCTATCTGGGTCAGATGATTGTACGACCATCACTGAAACTTTCATCAAACTACTGCAAACCCCCTTCGAGCATTTTCCTCTCTGTGCTCTAAATAGCTGCAAATGTGCTGTGGTTTTACGTGTGCATGTCAAAGCCCATGCAGGGTCAGCAGCTGCCGTAGTGTAATTTAAGAGGTGACATTGGTGTTATTGCTTTATGACTGACATTATGTTGCAACACTCCTGAAATCATTTAAACGCTGCAGAAAACTATGGATCTGATCCAAATGATAGTGTCAAATAATCATGGCAGACAACATATAATTTGGATAACTAATTAATCAAGAAAGAAAGAAATATAGCTCATATTAAAACATAATGCACCAAGTTTTATAATTCTCAGATATTTATGTTCTGTGTTACTTAAAATCTTGCCATATTTTAGGGTCCAACTAGGAATAAAGGTATTCTGACTGGGAAAAAAACAACTGTCAAGATGGAACTTAACACTGAAAGGTTTGCACAATATACTAAAAAGCTTTTTTTTTTTTTTTTTTGTATAAAAAGGTTAATTTGTGTAACTCTTTAGCCTTAGCAAGACAAAAAGTAGGCCATTTAAAGAAAATTGCACTTTTCTCTCTCATTTCCATCACAGAATGTTATTATATTTATTTATATAAGCTAAAATCATTATTGCCTTTTGCTGCCATAAACATTTGCTTTCCTAACATTCAGGCTTTTAAGCATGGTATTGTCCAACATACAATTAAATCATATCCTCCTGAGAACCGTAAAAAAAAAAAGTTAGAATTTTTCTATGTCATTACATTGGTTGGAACATAAGAAACAAATGTAAAAAACAAACAAACAAAAATTTAATTAAATGTAAAAAATTATTTACATATTACATAATTACATATTTTTTTTGCACTGCATAAAGTTATTTTATTCAAATTGTATTTTATGTCCTTAATTTAAGTTAATAATAATAATAATAATAAAAAATAGACATGAAAAATTATGAACAAGCAAAAATAATGATTTTTTTTTTCATTCACCAATTAATTTTTTAACCAAACTTTGTAAAAAAAAAAAAAAGAAAAAAAAAAGGTGTTTATCAACGGTTATGAAAGATATAACAGAATGATTTGATACACTATTTTACTTGATGTCATTTTATTTATTTATTTCCATTTTATTAAATGTGTCTATATACTGGATCTAATTTGCATATTAATGTGTTCTTGGCAACATTTTCAGAAGAATATCTCATATTTCATAGGAATATTGATCCCTAATTTCTTTCCATATTCTCTTCTGTTTCTCCAAAATGCCTGATTAACATGACGTTTGTCCTGGTGTCCTCTACAGAAGACATGTATGAAAATTAACCCTTGTTTCGTAACAAAAAGTCATATTCTGTTTTGAAAACCCATAGCACTTTCTGTGATGTTTATTTAAAACAATTTGAAAAGTAGCCAGTTTTAAATGATAGTTACAAAATTTGATCATTCTGTCAACCTCAGTCATTTTTAAAGAAAAAGAAGAGGGAACTTATGACCAAGACCCCAAACATTTGATATCTATAAAAACCCTGAATATGTTCTGTACAGGACATCCAGACTTAAAACTGTGGCATGCATAGTCATAGTTATTAGTTTTTCTTTTTAAATTAGACCCTTGAACACCTGTTGATAACACTCAAGCAGCAGCCCTTTGTGTATCTATGTAATTGGTGAAAAAGGTTGTTGTGGTAAATGGGTGGTTCACGTTGCACCACGACTGAGTCATATCATGCGTTTTCTCTTGGATGAAAACAACTGCATCTAATTTTGAGATCACTGATAAACCTTTGTGTTGTGGCACAGACTGGAGGTTTTAAGGTGAGATGGGGGTGAGAGAGGGGGCAGGAAGGGAATGATGCCAGTGTGAGGGTAATTTAAGCAGCACAGCCCCCACTATTCTTTAGTATATTTTTAGAGAGATGTAAGGACATCTGTTAACCACAGTTCAGTCATGCTTGTTTATTTGTTTATGAGGAGTCTGCTTTGATCTGGTTTTGCAAGCTTATCAAGCCAATATCCTATCTGAGTCTGAAACCATACAAATGTTCAATGAGATGATTACAAACAACCTAAAATAATAATTCATATGCTGCGATCTGTAATAAGCTTGTAATAGTTGTGCATGTATATTTAACAATAACAACTGCCAAATGGGAGGAGATTACTGATATAAGAATAAACACATTCTCTACTACATGCTGAATCCTGTAATAAGAGTCAGATGTAATGGAAATGTACATTAGATTCATGATTAAATTTAATAACAAAACTGCATATAGTGTCCTGTAAGGATTTTATGTGTTTATATCAACAGAGAGACTATGAAATATACTTTTAAAAAATCCCTTTAATTTGGAATACAAAAATATGTGTGTTACTTGCAAACTAACTTGCTTATAAAAAATTATAACCGTGGCTATCCTTTTTGGAAACTCCCCTATGAGACAACATGCACATTTTAATCAGTCTTATATCGTCCCACTGTAAAAAAGTGAGATGAGATCAAGTGTAAACCCATCCATGTTGACCATGATTTTATAAAGCATATGATATTTATTGAACTCATACCTACTGTATGTTTATCTGTTTCTTTTCAGGTGGTGCGCGCTGACGAGGATCACACTCCTCCACCGTTAGTTTGCAAGTGTAGT
Organism: Carassius carassius; assembly: GCF_963082965.1. Taxonomy (NCBI): domain Eukaryota; kingdom Metazoa; phylum Chordata; class Actinopteri; order Cypriniformes; family Cyprinidae; genus Carassius; species Carassius carassius. The sequence goes on from NC_081779.1 coordinate 13,139,161, forward strand.
GCATCTGTCTGTCCATATAGTATCTTGGTAAATCTGTGCTTTTGTGATTCAAAATCAGCCTGTCAGTAAAAACTTTAAAAGAAACACAAATAAACTGATAAAAAGCTATCATCTAACCAGCCTACACATCACAATGGCTCCCAAGAAGAAGTCACCACGGCCTAAGAAGTCCATTTCTGAACCAACAACTGTTGAGAGTGAAGTGGTTGTCCCAGAGCCTGGTGTTAAGAAGCTTGAGCTTCCTTTTAATGTTGAGCAGCTAAACCGGCTGAATGGGGTGCCCCTGCCACCCCCTGTGATTAAAGCTGGGGAGAAAGGTTTTGGCCTGGGCAGTGAGCTCACCCGCCCCCTACATGGATCCGCTCTGCTGGAGGAGCTGAGCCGCATGAGACAGGAACGATTCCTCACTGACATGGAAATAGCCTGCAAAACCAAGGCATTCGATGTTCACAAGCTAGTAATTTCCTCAGTCAGCCAGTATCTTCGTGAAGTCCTGGCCAAGGACCCTGGACTCAAACGACTGGAACTCCCTACCCTCTCACCTCTCGGTAAGCCTTAAGAGATATTACCTTGCTCTGAGGTTTTCACTTGTGCAGCTGGAGACCCACTGTCCTGCAGAGTTTAACTCCAACTCTCATCAAACATGCCTGAATTCAACCATTCAGGACAATTCTGATGCTGATCAGGTTAGAACTAAAATTTGTAGGATAGTATGTCTCCAGGAGTAGGGTTGAAGACCACTAACCTAGCTGCATTTCTTAAAGTTCACCCAATCTTTTGAGTGACCCAAGCAACTGGAATCATGCCTGAAGTTATGGTTAAGCCATAAATATTAAAACACCGTTACATATATGCATTATATTTTTCCCCAGGACTTGCCAATGTGATTACGTTTGCTTACCTGGGCCGTGTGCACATGTCCCTATACACCATTGGCTGCACTGTGTCTGCAGCCAGCACCCTGCAAATCCCTCATCTTCTCCAGATGTGCATGGACTTTCTGATGGCTGAGCTGAATGCGCACACTTGTGTGTATGTGTGGAATATTGGCGCTGCATATGGTCTGATGCCTGTCCAAGAAGCCGCCCGGCGCTACATTCTAGAGAATTTTGCTCAGTTTGCTGATACAACCCAATTCAACCAACTCACCCTGGAGCAGATCACATCTTTCCTCCAAGATGACAACCTAGCTCTTCCTTCGGAGGTCACTACCTTTCAGGTAAGTGTAAGGAAAAAGAATGGAAGGGCAAGAGGAATAAAAGTTTCGCAAAAGCTTAGCAAGTCCTATTTATGCAGTGACCCAAATGCTAAATATGTTTGCAAACACAGCATATACTGTAAAAAAGATCTAGAGTCGTGAGAAGGTTAAAAATATGTACACAATTTATAAACTAGACTGAATTAGATACTAAACGTAAATAACTCACTTTAACTTTTCTTGGAACCTAGATTGCAATGAAGTGGTTAGACTTTGACCCAAGGAGGCAAGAACATGCTGCAGAACTGCTGTCTCATGTGCGCTTTGAGACCATCCCTGCCAATGAGCTGGTTAGTGAGATCCAACCAGTGGCACGTATGATGCTAGATCCTCGGTGTCATCGTCTTCTGGTGGATGCAATGAACTACCATTTGCTGCCCTACCAGCAGAACACATTGCAGTCACGGCACACAAAGGTCCGCGGAAGCCAGAATGCTCTTCTAACCATTGGGGGTCGTCCTTCACTAACTGAGCGTGCCCTAAGTCGAGAGGTATGTATTGAAGAAATTTACAACCTTTGGACAAAGTCCATAACATGTAATACTCTTGATTTATGGCTGGAGAAGCACCTTTCAGCAGAGTTTACCTCTGTCCTGCTCCAACACACCAGCCTGAATGTTTCTAATCTGGTATAATTAGCTTTAGAGTCAAACATTGTGTGTACAAATGTGGTCCTCCAGGAGTAGGACTAAAGTCCCTGCTCTGTCTGCATAAGGAAATACATTTTTGATTTTCTTTTGATTGCTCACTTGCCTGTTTTACTGTACAAAGGTGCTTTGGAGAGATCCGCGAGAGGGAGCGGCTACGTGGCGTCATCTTACCCAGCTGCCTGCAAAGAGTTTCAACCAGTGCGTGGCTGTGATGGATGGATTCCTGTATGTGGCAGGAGGAGAAGATCAAAATGATGCCCGAAACCAGGCTAAACATGCTGTGGGCACACTTAGCAGGTATAACAAATAATTTAGTCATCTGTAGACCCTATTAATCAGGTTGCAATTGGGGTGGTTAAATCTTACTCCTGGAGTCCCACTTTCCTGTAGAGGCTAGTCCCAAACCTAATTAAACACAACTTAACTAGCTTGTCAAGGGCTTCAAAATTATCAGGTGGCTCCAGGCATTTTGTCACTCTGCAGGAATGTAGCCTTCCAAGAATAGGATTGGATACCCATAGTCTAAAATTGTATACACAGATTTGACTTTAATACCTTCTGATCCTCAGATACGATCCTCGCTTCAACACTTGGCTGCATCTTACCAGCATGCGCCAACGACGTACCCACTTCAGTTTGGTGGCCACTGGTGGACGGTTGTATGCCATTGGTGGTCGCAACACTGATGGCCTCTTGGCCACCACTGAGAGCTACCAGCCCTCTACCAACACTTGGCAACTCCGTACGCCAATGGATATGCCACGATGCTGCCATGCTAGTGCCGTCCTACCATCGGGAGACATCTTGGTGACTGGTGGGTATGTTAACTGTGCTTACTCTCGCTCTGTCATTTGTTATAGCATTGACAATGACACTTGGAGCGAGCAGGGAGAGTTGGAAACACCACGTGGCTGGCACTGTTCTGCAACAGTAGGTGACAAGGTGTATGTGGTAGGAGGTAGCCAACTTGGTCCCGGCGGAGTCCGCATTGATGTGATGACCATGGAGGTCTTCAACCCTGAGAGCAAAGAGTGGACCAGAGCTGCCACCCTGCCCCTGGGAGTGAGCACAGCTGGTATGTCTCCACTGGGAGATCATCTGTACCTGCTAGGAGGATGGAATGAAGCAGAGAAACGTTACAAGTCAGCAGTCCAACGCTATGACCCAGGCACTGACAGCTGGTCAACAGTGGAAGACCTGCCGGAACCAATAGTGGGGGTGTCCTGCTGTGCCCTTCCCTTGCCCCCACGTCACACATCCCGCAGACACCGGAACACACCTTCCCATGAGGATCAGAGCAGTGTGACACAGCATAACACTGCATGAGAAAGAAAAGCTGGGGAAAACAGAGAGCAAGAAAGAAACCGGGTGAAAGAAGAGATTGTTGGGTGTAGAAAAAAAGAGAGCGAGAGAGAGAGAGAGAGAGAGAGATGTATAGGTGAAATGGAAATTTAAAGAGTAGAATGTAAAAAGAACAACAACATGAAGGGAAAAGCACAGATGTCTTTGTTTTTAAGTCTTGTTCTTAAACTCCAAAGATGCATTAGGTATACAGGGAGTTAAAAGACAAGGTACTTCCTAGGGCCCATATAATGAATGTGAAAGGTACATTTCACAAGAGAGTCTGCAGTGCAAGAAATTTAGAGAGGTATTTTTAGAAATTGAGCCAGTTTTATTGAAAATACCATTTTTGGATTATCAACAAGCTAATTTAGTCGCACTGAATTAAGTAATATGAGTTTATTTATTGTTTTGCTTTTTAAATCTAGTTTATCGATTTTCTCTCAACCAAACCCAATAACTGCAAAAGTTGTTCAGGCGTACTTGAATTTCTTATATGCAAAGAGGTGCAATGCAAAAGTCAATACCACCCTCAGACACACAAGTAGGCACCAAACTATTTACATTGCCCACCAAAGCATGTGCAGAATAACACATATTAACCAACATTTTTAGACTGGGAATGAAAAATAAATAAAAATCATGCTTACCATATTTCCTGTTTAACCCTTTTATGTATTTTAGTTATATTAAAGGGTCTTAACTTGCCTATGTAGAGGTCAAAACGCCTCTTAACAGTATAAAACAAAACCTTCTTGAACCAGTAAAAATACCCAACAAAATGTCAACAATTGAATAAATAGCCAAATGGAAATAAATGCATTAAATGGAAATTGTAGCAGGTTAGAACCTGGATTGAAGTGTTGTCTGGTAATAGATATCTGGGATTTCACTGAATAAAACCTGTTAAAAATAAATGAAATAGTTTTTCTTTGCAATATTCACTGCAACAATCACAAACCAGCCCTCAACAGTGAGAAACTACTGTCTTGGTAATGAAATGTAGGCATTTCAGAAAGTATTTATAACCACCACACAAGTCTCTACATTTAAAAAGGTCAAACCCCATGACTATTAATTGATAAACTTCCTAAAATTTGTACCACCTACATAACTACAGTTGACATTTCAGTTTTAAAGTGCAAACAAGTAATTTGATATACTTCACTGATTTATTCACATGCAACACTAATACAAACTATGTGAAGTGAGCAACACCAGCGTTGTACTTCAACAAATAAAGACACAGACAGCATCACATTTGGGCTTTTCTTTTATTTGTTTGTGACAAATTGGGGTAAAAGGTGGTCCTTTACTTGCCAGGGAGGATGATGCCATCATACTGAAAGACAAACAAAGCAAGTGTAAGTAAATTCATGAATATAAAAAACAAGTACAATATCCACTCAAATACACCGTTTACAGAAACATTTTAACTGCCTTGGAAAACGCTTTAAAAGATTCACCTATTTTACAGTTGCCCCAGTTTAACAACAGTACAATTTATCAGTTTAGATGGTACTCTAAAGACAAAAAAACAGCATCTCTCAATCTTAAAGCTACCAGTGCAAAAAGGGCAAATCATCCTGGCAAATTAATGTGGTCTAACAAAATGAGTTTTAAAATGTAAAAAGATGACTGGTACACTGTGTAATGCAGCCAACAATGTCACCAGCTGTGCTAGCTACGTTTTCATACATTTACTTGAACATAAGACTGTTTGGGAATGGAATCAACGCAAGTATCAGCAATTTAAACACCTTCTGTTGGAACCAGCGCATTGACTCCTCTTTGCAGATACGGTGCTTGGCGCCGATGCGGCCCTGCTTCCTCTTCTTGTCAGCAATGCTGAAACCAGGTCTGCAAAGAACCTACAGTAAACAAACAGATTTGAACTGGTTATTCATAATTGCCCAAATAACCATGAAATTACAGGTTAAAGTTAAAAGATGTGATTGCCTTCATATTTACTGCACTACCACCCATTCACATTAGTAATATATTGGTTTTAATATGGACCGTTCCAGAATTTATTATTGGCTGAGCTGCTTTTGAAGCCATTGTAAAATACTCCATATATACATTCACCTGTGACCTCATTACATTAGTATTGCTATACAACTGCATCTGTGTGCTGCTCGAGAACCGTTCTGCTACACACCAGTGAAGAACTATATGGACCCTTTTTACAGATCGTGATAACATTTTAATGGTCATCACAAATCCTGTAAAGTTTTTCATATTTTCATTTTAAAAAGGACTGCATGTACATTTATAATTTATTTGATTTATATTACCTTTGTATCAAATCACAAAAAAAAAAACTAGTTATCACTGCTTTAAGAGTTTCTAATTCATGGAATTAGCTTGCAGGTAAATTTGACATTTTCTCCTCTGACTGCCATTATCCGCATCAATCTATTTTATATATTTTATATCCAAGTTGTGAAAACACCATTGTGGAGTTTTTCTTTTGCTATCTGAGCAAATGGCATCACAATTGTTTTTCAATTTAGTGTCCAATCCACCACCATTTAAGTTTACCCAACTATGACGACTTCCGCTGCTGAGAAACCTGGAAATGTGAAAGGATGTGACGGGAGGATTATTAATCATCAATAAATGACTACATTTGCATTACTGTTTTTAGTACTCTGCTCCATGTTAGTTGTTCTAAAATCAATGTACCCTATGGCTTCTTGAGGCCTTCATTAACTTTTGATTTCAGACAACCTAAAACAAAAAATTTATCCTAAAAATTAAACCACCTACAGTAGAATTGGTAGTTTGGGTTTAAAATGGATATTCATATAAGCAAGTGTAGTGGCAGAATAACATACGTAAATCAAACTAAACCTCCTTAATCCACAGGAAATGTATAAATAAGATTCAGTAGCTGTAATGTAAATATATGCATAAATGTGACTCTTTTGGATCAATAAAATGCAACTCACCACATAAAAGTCCAAGCCGTAGATTCCAATGCTTGGGTCATACTTGATGCCCAAATCAATGTGTTCCTGGATACCAAAGCCGAAGTTTCCTGTGTCTGAGAAATTGTTCTTTCTCAGCTCGTACTCGCGCACCTGCACAAAATTAAAATAACTTTAAAGAACCCACTATGGACAATGAGTGAAATATAGCCCTGGCTAATTTTAGAACACCAAATACCAAGCAGTCCATTGCCATAAATGCATTCCTCTTACCTTCAGTCCCTTTTCCAGGATTTCCTCAGCCTTGGCTCCACGGACAGTACAGTGGACTGCAATCTTTTCATTTCTACGGATACCAAAGGATCGCACAGTGTAGCGGGCTGGTGGAAGACATTTTCTCTTAATTCATGACAACTTCACTAACACCAACAAAGTTCAAATCCACAGTCATGAGATGTAGCAGAGTGCAATCATTTCCAACCAATAGCAAGAAATAAAAAGATCCACCTACCCTTGGAGAAGACAGGAGTCTGGCCGGTCAGCTGTTCCAGCACCTTAGCAGCACGGGTCAGTCTGTCCCCGCTCTCCCCCACACAGATGTTCAGGCACAGCTTGCGGATGCGCAGCTCCCTCATGGGGTTCTCCTTCTTCTCACCCTGGTCCTGTATAACGACACACAGCCCAACAATTAGTTGTCATGAAAGGGGAGTCTTTCAAACCTCACCAGCTCTCTCAACTTCATGCTAAAGTTATACCAAAAATAAAACCACGGGTCTTAAAAATGCTGGACAAGAGAATACTACATATGGCCACGGAACCGAAATGAACATGCCCGCACATTTCCGACACCACTAGTATGGCAATATAAGCCACAAACTATCAATATTGAACACTAACGTTACATACAACGGAACTTCCGTTTATTCATCCGGTACATGTAGTATTGGAAGCACATTAGTAACTTTAAGCTAGTCAATGACGTGCCGTCTCAGCTCTACAGCACACTATGAAGCTAACACCGATATCTGCCGCATCATATCATTCTGGCCACAAATACTGTCCTAATTCTGTATTTCACAGCAACAGGGACTCATTAAGGTGTGCTTCACGTAATTATTGCATGCATACAAGAAGATGTTTGTTGATTTTAATGATAGTCCTTCGTGGTCAAAGTTTCTGCTCTACTCACCGCCATGTTTGATCACTTAGAAGAGGACGATATACTTCCGGCGCAGAGCATTTATGCAGCGGGTTGAGTCCTCAGAACTACACTGCCCAGCATGCTTTGCGCTGAGGGACGAAAAATTCCGTAAAAAAAATACGGTTCCGGTAACTTTTAAAGACTACAAAATTGGAGTCGAAGACAAGCTTTTATATATGATACACTTATAGGTTTGCGTAGAGTTCAGAATATAAGTCAGCAAGTTTTCAGTAATTGGAGAGAAAATATAAATAAAAATTGTATTAACCGACTGGTAATTGGAAATTCTTATTTAAATACACATTTGATTCCTACACACACAATAACAACCAGTAAGCATACATGCTTAAAAGAACGGTCAGAGGCAACAATGCTGTCTGTTCCACTGATTGGGTGAATCACAGCATCAGTGACAGGAACAAGAGCAGAGGTAGAACTTTGTACCTTCAAGACAGGGAGTCCCGAGTCCTCCAAGTTTGCTCCCTCAAAGCATTAGTCAGAAATACAAGAGCTCTCTTGGTAAATGCAGGTGGGGAGAAAAGGTTATGTTCTTGAACAAATAAGTGGGGTAGTGAACCATTTAGAGCACATCACTCAAAGTATCCAAAGAGCTTCATGAAGGAGACAGACAGCTGGCTTGCACTCTGTCTGAAAGGACGTGGAAGAAGTCTGCTTTCCCATGGTAGGAACACAGAGGCTCAAGCTCTTTAGGATACTGCTGCTTCATCCCCTCAATCAGACATTTCAGAAGCCACATGCAAAGTTTCCTAAGAAAGGAGAGAAAAGGTTAGGGGCATCATGACATTATTCTATAACACAACCTACTATAAACATAAGTGTTTGTTCATACCGACATTATTGGAATGACTCTCACAACACGTCTTTTTATTTCCATGAAACTGCATCAACTCTTTTTCAATGTGAGAATGTAAGACACTATTAGCTGACTGCTCTCAGTATTATCATTCAAACTTTTTACCTTCACCATCTCACAATAGCTGCCACTGGTGAGAACTGAGACCTCCCTGAAGAAGGGCTGATCATCATTATTTCTCAGGAATTCCACCATTCAGTTTACTATCTTCACTCTTCACTATCTCAAGCTTATACGCAGCTGTTGATCTAAACCTCTCTGTCTGATCAACTTTATGATAACAGAATAAGTGTAAGTATAACACTTCTCTATAGATACAATACAAACAATAACAAAGAGCAGTTAAATCCTCCTCATTACTTGATCTCCTTTGACTTTCCAAAATAAAGCTGTGCAAAACCCAAGGTCAGATATACAGTGTTTGATCCTCCGTTGTGATGCTCAATCCAGCCTAAAATTTGAATGCGGTATAAAAGCAAATTAATTATGTATAGAAATGTGCTATGTTTGTGTTTGTTTCTCATGGATAAAATAACAATATGTAAAAATAATATAGTAATTTATTAGCAACACAGTGTTCGTTTTCAACCCATACTGATATCATTATTGTTTCACAGAGAATTGTGTAACTTTACAGCCTGCTTTATGGTGATCATACACTTAAAGTGTAAGAAATAGAAAATCAAAGAAATTATAAAATGCTAAAAACAGTCAGAACAGGCAGCAGGAATGTTTTGATGTATTTATATGTGTAGTTTGCAACAAGAACAGAAAAATTACAAAGCACTTAATAAAACTTACAGACAGTTTAAGCTAGTTAACTTCATTATACAGTAAAACCAAAATGTATCAATCTAAATTTTCACAAGCGTACTATATGCATCAATCCAGACTTACCCACTTCCTGGTCTGAAGAATATGATCTTTTAACACAGAGATACAGCACAAGTGGATATTGATTCTAAGCTCATCTTCACCACATCAGACAATCTTTCACTTCACAATAAAAGGTTCAGGTTGTGATTGTGTTTCAGCGATGTAAAACCAAAACTTAAGGAACAGATCTCTGCCTGATGTTTACCTGCTTCATTCTTGTGTGACAGCAGGTGTCACAGATGTGCTGTATCAGCTGAAAGCACTGTCTTCATGTACAAAGGCCTTAGCCTTTTGTAATGTGCCGAACAAAGTATATACTGTTAACCCTTAGTGGATTTTAAAAGCATCTTTCTATGGATAGCAAACAATTGAAATGCATCATTTTATTTATCATGTTCAAAAATAATGTATTCATGAAAGCACCCATTCATAATGCCCTGACTTTGATAACAGAGAATAATGGCACAAACTGAATGATCATTTTTATTTTTATAACAAGGTGTTCAGAAATACATGGTTGACTCCTTTCCTTCTGAAGCTTTTACGGTGGGTTTTTATCAACATAAGCCAGTCCTTTAAAACCGGGCTCAGGTTCTGAGACATAGCAATGGATGTCAGCGAGGATTGCTGGGTGTCTGACGGGACGATTCATTTGGTTTTGGCAGCCTTCTGAGCAGACTTGGTCACCTTGCCAGCAGTGGAGGCTTTCTTTTCAACCGCCTTGATGACACCAACAGCAACAGTCTGCCTCATGTCACGCACAGCAAAGCGACCTGTGGATAGAGAATGATTAGTACCAAAACTGAAGATTTTGGTTAACTGAACATAAGCGGCCTAGTATGACCAACTTACCAAGAGGGGGGTAGGTAGAGAAGCTCTCCACACACATGGGCTTGCCAGGGATCATTTCAACAATGGCAGCATCTCCAGATTTGAGAGCCTTGGGGTTGTCCTCAAGCTTCTTGCCAGAACGACGGTCGATCTTCTCCTTGAGCTCAGCAACCTTGCAGGCGATGTGAGCAGTGTGGCAGTCCAGCACTGGGGCATAGCCCTGAGAGATCTGACCAGGGTGGTTCAGGATGATGACCTAAAGAGAAAGAGGGGTACAAGATAAAGTACCAGATATTACAAAGATCGTGCAGATAACATTCTATTATTTATATCTAACCTGAGCTGTGAAGTTTGCAGCCTCCATAGGGGGGTCGTTCTTGCTGTCTCCAGCCACGTTACCACGGCGGATGTCCTTGACAGACACGTTCTTAACGTTGAAGCCAACGTTGTCTCCGGGGAGAGCCTCAGCAAGAGACTCGTGGTGCATCTCAACAGACTTGACCTCAGTGGTCACGTTTGCAGGGGCAAAGGTCACAACCATACCAGCCTTCAGAGTTCCAGTCTCAACACGTCCAACAGGCACAGTTCCAATACCTGAGAGAAACACACAGAGGATGTTTGAGTGACAAATTATATAACATCTATGGTTTCTCGTTAGGTTGGAAGCCGTATTGTTATTGTTGGCGAAAACTAAAAGTAAACACTTTCATTAAGTGAAATGAACTAGGAAACGCTGACACTAAATGTATTTTTCATTACTCCCAAACTAACAAAAAAAAAAAAGCTAAACAGTCAGCAAATTAATTTTACATTTAGATGCATGATATACTTTAAAATTTAAAGCTTTTAAAAACTGTCTGCATTAAACATGAAAATGCTGTTTTGTGATTTACAGGTTTTATTCATTCACAACTTTCTAAAAACCACATTTTCTCATATTTGCAGGTATCCATAGTTCTTAAAAAAAAACGTAAGAAATATAGTATAGCTTATGTAGTTTTTTCATGCTTATTTTGTCATATTTTAAGTCATCTTGATGCCTCTTGAAATTTTTCTTAGGCCGTGCTTGAGAATCACTGCTCTAGATAGCAATAACATTAGACTGAACTGAGAAAATTAAAGCATTTTTTACTTATACCAGTTGCTGCATTAACTATGGCAGCCCTAAAATATTAAAACTGATGTAATAACTAAACATGAAACTAGAATGATGCTAAAACGAAAACAACAAATTCGACACCAAAGTCAAATCTAGAATAACCCTGGATGGTGGTAAATGCTCGCCTCCAATCTTATACACATCCTGCAGAGGCAGACGGAGGGGCTTGTCGGTGGGCCGACTGGGTGGTAGGATGGAGTCCATGGCCTCGAGAAGAGTAACACCACTGGCAGCACCTTCCTTCCTCTCAATTTTCCATCCCTTGAACCAGCTCATCTATTAACAATCCATGAACAAAATACAAAACAAAAAGCATGAACAATTGCAATGATCACAAACCCTAACAAAATCCTTTCACAACCCATAAAAAGGCAGATGCTGACGTTTTAGCTGGGCTCCAGCATGTTGTCCCCATGCCATCCAGAAATTGGGACGAAGGCAACACTGGCAGGGTTCTTGATGTAGGCGCTGACTTCCTTGGTGATTTCCTCAAAACGAGCCTGGCTGTAAGGGGGCTCGGTGGAGTCCATCTTGTTGACTCCAACAATAAGCTGTTTGACTCCCAGGGTGTAGGCAAGCAGGGCATGTTCACGGGTCTGTCCGTTCTTAGAGATACCAGCCTCAAACTCACCAACTCCAGCAGCGACAATCAGCACGGCACAGTCAGCCTGTGAAGAGTAATGAATAAAATCATGACATTTAAATGTAAACAATAAAATGCAACAACAAAATCATTACGTACAGTAACCTGTGATAGATTTGATGAAATACAAAAACACTCCTAACTGAGAAGTACCAGTGATCATGTTCTTGATGAAGTCTCTGTGCCCAGGGGCATCAATGATGGTGACGTAGTACTTGCTGGTCTTGAATTTCCAGAGAGCAATGGCAATGGCGATACCACGCTCACGCTCAGCCTTCAGTTTGTCCAACACCCAGGCGTACTTGAAGGAGCCCTTGCCCATCTTGATGCAGAGAAATATTCCAAAGCATATTTGAGATTTTTGTGAGACCAAATGGACAAAATGAAAACATATAAAAGATAGTAATATAGAAATAGCTTATATTAGAGTTTAACAACTTTTCAAACATAACATCTATACGTGATGCATTAATGATACAGTTTTAATCCTCATAGTTCTCCACATTTCATAAATGATTATTCTAATAAAAATTATAGCCGTTTATGTTAAGTTTGGGCATTTAAAACTGTAGATGTCGCGCGCACGGTGTTTTAAAAAGACACGCCCAGAATATACTTGTCATCGATCGAGAAGATTACGTTAGTCATCGCAAGTCACCCAAGCTGTCGTGACATACCTCAGCGGCTTCTTTCTCAAACTTCTCGATGGTTCTCTTATCGATGCCACCACATTTGTAGCTGAGATGTCCGGTGGTGGTGGACTTTCCAGAATCCACGTGGCCGATAACCACGATGTTAATATGAATCTTTTCCTTGCCCATATTGTAAATTTACTGTGGAAAGACATTGCTGGATTTAGTTTCGCCTGCACCTGGACGTTTAAACATACATTATTAGTGATCAATGAGTTCCGGCGATAAATTCAAAAGGCGACAGCATATGCAGTCAGACCGAATCAAGGGGTCTCGCGCGTGCGCCGTACAACACAAGGCGCGCGCGTTCCATTCAGGATAATCTCTGCACGAATGCGCAGCATCGCTTGTGCTGCCATGTCCACCGGTTATAAGTATTTATATACATTATATAACCGAACGAGATTATATAGTCGCCTTTTGTGTGTGTGTGTGTGTGTGGGGGGGGGGGGGGGGGGGTTGTGGTGGTTGCAAACGTATGGTTTAGACCAGTAATTTGTGATTAACAATTAATAGCAGTACTTTAAATTCTCACGTACAGTTTAAGACTAATAATGTTTCCATAATCGGTTGTCTGTTAGAAAAACCGTTATTACTTCAAACACATGGACTAATCTTTCCCCCAGTCCTTACTTGCGAGATCTGGCAACGCCCAGCTCTCCCGGTTCACTTCGTGTCCTCCATGTTGAAGGACTGGAATGACAGTAACAGCCATGTTACTTGCCAATAAATTACTGCTCTACAGGTTCACTGAAAACAGCGTAACTTGATTGAAAAAAAAAAATCTGGTCTGAACCACCTAGTCTGAAAATATGCATATGAAAAATTTGACCACCTTTGTGCACTTTTCCTTGACACAGCCAAGCAACTCTAGGGTTGATTGTGAAAAGGAATCAAATCTTACCTTACAAGCGCTACAGACAGCCCCAAGGAGACTGGAGAAAAAGGAATTCGTTTCACTCCCCCCTCTATATTTATACAGGGGTGGGATATGAAAAACTAGACCACATAGATACAGCTCAGCTGAGAGGTACTATTGGTAGCTTTACAGAGCAGTCAAAATTTGCGATTGGAGGACAAGACATCAGTAATGTGGGCACACTGTAGAAGAAGCCCATCTGCAGCATGTGTTAAAACAGCTGCAAGGACCATGACAACTCCGTTGCATATCCCAATTAACCACACAGTTCTCCCATTGATGACAAGACAAAGCAAAAGTTCAATTTTTAATACTTTTATTAGTTTCTTATTCAGCAGCTTCTTTCCAAATTTTACTGTGGAAACAGGTGCAGTTCTAAACCATTAACACAAATGTAATAACTGAAAGAGGCACTATCAGTCAATAAATCCAAGTCACACTTAAATCCAAGTTGGTTTCCTTTCCTGCGAAAATTTTTCCGATGGGTTTTAATCAGCATTAGCCAGTCCTTAAGTAGAGTGCCCAGGTTTAGAGAAATTCCACGAGGTTGGGAAGAACGTACCACAACCTTTGGAACAGTGTGATGAAAGGAATTTCACTTGGTCTTGGCAGCCTTCTGCGCGGACTTCGTGACCTTGCCAGAACCACCAACTTTCTTCTCAACGCTCTTGATGACACCAACAGCTACGGTCTGCCTCATGTCACGCACAGCAAAGCGACCTGTGGATAGAGAATGATTAGTACCAAAACTGAAGATTTTGGTTAACTGAACATAAGCGGCCTAGTATGACCAACTTACCAAGAGGGGGGTAGGTAGAGAAGCTCTCCACACACATGGGCTTGCCAGGGATCATTTCAACAATGGCAGCATCTCCAGATTTGAGAGCCTTGGGGTTGTCCTCAAGCTTCTTGCCAGAACGACGGTCGATCTTCTCCTTGAGCTCAGCAAACTTGCAGGCGATGTGAGCAGTGTGGCAGTCCAGCACTGGGGCATAGCCCTGAGAGATCTGACCAGGGTGGTTCAGGATGATGACCTAAAGAGACAACACCATTTGTATAGGCATTAACACAGTAAACACTGGAATTCAAGTGATTTAGTGGCCAAGGCAATGGGGGAGGGGGTCTAACCTGAGCGTTGAAGCTGCCAGCTTCCATAGGGGGGTCGTTCTTGCTGTCTCCAGCCACGTTACCACGGCGGATGTCCTTGACAGACACGTTCTTAACGTTGAAGCCAACGTTGTCACCAGGAGTGGCCTCAGCAAGAGATTCATGGTGCATCTCAACAGACTTAACCTCAGTGGTCAAGTTGGCAGGGGCAAAGGTCACAACCATACCAGGCTTGAGGACACCAGTCTCCACACGGCCCACGGGTACAGTTCCAATACCTGAGATGAGAAGGGTTAAAAACCAATCCAAGTGTTTTGACTGCTGAACTTTACAAATTATACCAACCTCCAATTTTGTAGACATCCTGAAGTGGCAGACGGAGGGGCTTGTCAGTGGGACGGCTAGGAGGCAAAATGGCATCCAGGGCATCAAGAAGAGTGACACCGCTTGCATTACCCTCCTTGCGCTCAATCTTCCATCCCTTGAACCAGCCCATCTAAAAACAGACAGAAATGGTCTATTCAGATGTGAAGAAATGCACTGAAAGGGTGGTTCCCCTTATGGAATTAATTTTACATTGGCACTGCAAAGTTGCATAAACCTACGTTTGAGCTGGCCTCCAGCATGTTGTCCCCATGCCATCCAGAAATTGGGACAAAGGCAACACTGGCAGGGTTGTAGCCGATCTTCTTGATGTAAGCACTGACTTCCTTGGTGATTTCCTCAAAACGAGCCTGGCTGTAAGGGGGCTCGGTGGAGTCCATCTTGTTGACTCCAACAATAAGCTGTTTGACTCCTAGGGTGAAAGCCAGGAGGGCATGCTCGCGGGTCTGTCCATTCTTAGAGATACCAGCCTCAAACTCACCAACACCACCAGCAACAATCAACACAGCACAGTCAGCCTGGGGAGGAATATAAACAATTGTTAAACCTCAACCTACTACAATATACTCACAAGAACATGGTTCCTTGTGAATGGAGCATAGTCATACCTGAGAAGTACCAGTGATCATGTTCTTAATGAAGTCTCTGTGCCCAGGGGCATCAATGATGGTGACGTAGTACTTGCTGGTCTCAAATTTCCAGAGAGCAATGTCAATGGTGATACCACGCTCACGCTCAGCCTTCAGTTTGTCCAACACCCAGGCGTACTTGAAAGAGCCCTTGCCCATCTGTTTTTTGAAAACAGAAGTCAAACATTAATAAAAGGCGGTATTTAATCAATTTGTTAAATATAAACCCAAGCTTTAATGCACAAGTTGTTTGAGAGGTTTTGTTTATTTAGAAACAAAACCGCTTGAAACACTGAATTGTTCCAGCGCACATGCTGCGCGGCCTACTAGCCGCCATTACAGAATCTGCAGCGTCAGGGAGACTCGTTTAGCTCCGCCCACTCCCACACCCAGCCGGCTTGAGCCCAGGAACGCGTGCTACCGCCGCCATTTTGGCTCTTGTTAAGCCGAGATGTGCCGCAATCAATTCACAGAAATTCACGATCCAACCAGCACGTTTAAACTCTTACCTCGGCAGCTTCCTTCTCGAACTTCTCGATGGTTCTCTTGTCGATTCCACCGCATTTGTAGATCAAATGGCCGGTGGTGGTGGACTTTCCGGAGTCGACGTGGCCAATGACCACGATGTTGATGTGGGTCTTTTCCTTTCCCATGATTGATCGGTTTCTGTATAAAAAAAAAACAGAAAATTAAAGTTTAATAGAGACGCGTCCATATGGACCTTCCATTAAAAGTATTGAGCGGGGATTTCTTGGAAAGTTACAGATGGCCCCGAGGTTGACCCGGCCTAGTTCACCAGAAGACAACTGCGACACGTGTTTCTTTACAGTAGCGCGGGATTAAGTTACAGGCAAAAATCTGAATGTCTCAAATGAATACACATGGACGCAGACATCTGGCTCTCGAATCAGTGATAACAGTTGCTGGATGCGAGAATGTGCGGAAGGCTTTCGATAGGCCCGAGACTGCCAAGTCTTTTAGTGCCTTTGTTCTCTTCCCGGTTCCCATTCTCTGATAGATGGGCGCACATGGAAACGATGTTAAAATAAACCACCCCAATATACTACTAATTGAAATAAACCACAATTACAAAATATATAAGTCTACTAAAGAAGCCATAGTAAAGAGCACGCAGAGTAACGAAAAAACGCTTAAAAAAAGACAAGAAAGCGTGGAAAATTACCCAAAAGTGCATAAAATACAACAACGGAGTAAAAGGGAAAAAAACAAGGCCTAACCAACAGCGAAAACTCACCAAGATCGAAAGATCACTCCTCAGAAGCTGCTGCTCCCCTTTGCCAGGTAACAGAAAGAGGAAGAAAACGGTTTGGTTGGAGAATTTATACAAGGGGAGGAGGAGAGACTGGGCTGCACCCCCCGCTTCCTCTCTCTCCCTGACCGACCCGCAAATCACACACAATTGACTCAAATTCTCCCCGCCTCGACAAACTGCGTCACTACTTTGTTACACTGAGCATCTTACTAAATTAAATAGTATTTTTTTTTACAAATATTTGAGATATGTTGCAATGAACAAAATGGGGAAATATATGATATATGATTATATACTTCGTATTACCAGTTACCAAATCTACAAACGAGTACAAATAATAATTGTTAACGTTAATGTCAATGTATAGATCTAGTCTTTCCATTTTAAATTTACATTGTCACAAGATGCTTACCACAGTTGACATTTTTGGTCTCGTATGATGAATGACGGCAATCATAACTATAAAACTGAACCCGCATTATGTATCACTGATTGAATTTGGTTTAAAATCGAATCACTTCATCAAATTTATTACTCTAGTTTTGGTCAAAAGAGCTGTGATGTTTATGAAACATAAGTTTAGTGTGTAAAATATGCATAGTTAAATATATATATTTCTTACTCATCTTTGTGCTTGTTCCTACAATAATGACCTCAGTTTCAGAAGCATGTAAAGAAATGTGAAATGTATTTAATTTTACGAAATAATGAAATGAAACCAACCAGTTTCCCACCCCAGAGACAGTGTGATCAGCACAGCCTGAATGCAAATTACCATCAAGCACAAAGTCTATAAGGCCACTCAGGCCCTTTGTCTCAGATGCATCTCCATCCAGTGGTTTATTCAGATTCAAACTCAATCAGGACTGTTGGCAGAATTGTGAGATTTAAGCCCATGTGAGGCAGCAAAACTTTTGTCATTTTCCTTAGTTTGTAAACATTTCATGCATTCAGAGTTCTTTGTTTTTGGAGTGTAGGGATTCTTCAATTTCTTTTAATACCTTACAGGCCTATATTAGCATCACCAATGCCTTACATTCCTTATAGCCTTATTTCAAAGAGCTGGCATCACCGTTGAACTTCGATCAACTATCTCTTCCTCTAGAGTAACAGATGCTTGGTCTACAGCTGCTATTTTCAGTCAAGAGCAACAGCCACAGATACACACACAGTCGGGCGACATATACAGTGACAATCAGAGTGGCATGCAATGGGGTCTAAAACCTCATTAAAATTTTTGGGAAAAAGTGGTTATAAATTAAGTTTTATGGTTTTAAAAATTCCTAGCATGGACAAAATATTAAGAACAACCCTTTAAAATTCTGCAACTATTTAAGACTCTATTTGAAACATGTGGCATTGATCCTTAAGCTCTTTGTATGGATAGTCTGATGTTCTTTCTTTAACTCCTGTAAAAAATGCTCTTTGACTCATTCTCAAATCATGCTAGAGAACATGATCATCCAGTTTTACACAAACTTGTGGATTTCATGCAGCTCAAAAGTGCTCATGTCATAAAAGCAAAATGGGGACACAACAGTTCTAATTTATATATATGTGACCCTAGTCCACAAAACCAGTCTTAAGTCGTTGAGTCGTCTTAATAGTTGTATCTTGGCCAAATACTGTCTGATCCTAATAAACCATACATCAATGGAAGGCTTATTTTATTCAGCTTTGAGATAATGTATAAAAGTCTCAATGTTCATGTGGTAAAAGTTAATGTGGGAAAAGTTTAGTGGGTTCAGGAGGGCAATTGAATTTAATATCATTTGTCTCCACAAAAAAAAAAAAAATCAACAACACATTGTGCACTGTATACATTTAATTAATTAATTAAACAGTCCTGATGTGTTCATAACATAGATTTTTATATTAATGTAAAATATATATCAAAATTTATTGTTTTATTTAAATTTTTCAATTTTGTTTCAGTAGCCTACTGCTTAGCATACCAGGCTTTGCAATAGCTGTGAGTATATAATTTTGAAATAGGAAATATGATGAAATATAAAACAAAAAAGCTAGTTAGTCCAGTCAACTTGATGCTTGGGAAACAACTAATCTACATGATGATTAAGTTAACCCAAAGCTACAGAATAAGCAAATAATCAAACAAATGAAAAGTCTCTTCGATTATTATCATGGTCTTCTTTAACAGTAATCCTAGAAAATGAAGTAAACAGAATTATGCAGTAAGCAACCAGTCATATGACTGATAAAAAGAAATGCCACAGCATTTGAGAAAAAAAAAAAAAAACACTGGCACATGATTGCACTAGGAATTGTGCTGATTCCCACATTTCTTTCTTATTTTCTTCACACAAACACTAAGTATGATTACTATTCACAGCCCAGCTGTCTAAAACCCCACCCCAACATACAAACTCAGCATGTCATGCCCATGTCATGTTTAAACCTGTTTTAAACCTGTCTTTTAATACACTTTGATGACTCTTGGTCTGGTCTGGTCTAGTCTGGCCTGTTTGGTTCATGTAGCAGCAAAATGCTTATAAGCTTAATATCTATTTGTCCAGATAAACTGCCATTTGGTTTCTATCTCAGACACTCAACAAGTGTGGGGGAGGGCATGGGGAATGTGTGCCATGAATCAGCGTCAGTGCCTGGCATGAGATCAGTGTTGAGTCATGCAAGGGAAGGAAAGGCCTGAACTTTTCCCTCAAGCCTCAAAAAACACAGAGTAGGCCTCAATGCAAGACATCCTTTTGTATTTTGGTTTACTCTTGAAATTTGGTATTGCAGCAACCCTGGTATTTTGAATGTTCTTAAGTCATTCTGGACCAAAATATCTGCTAAATGAATAAATGCACATGTAATGTAAATGAAAAAGTATTTTTTAATGATAGATACAATGCTGTGCAACTTTGTAAGTGCTTAAATTGTTTAAAGAATCCTTGGAATTTTTAGCTTTAAATCATATCTGAAATATTGTACTCTAGTAAAAATTCTATTGAAACGACATTGCATTTAATAAAGCATTTTGAACCTAAAATAACCTTAATTATTAGACCAACTTAAGGGGTTCTAACAACAAAGAAAAACAATCAAACTTCAATGTAGAACCCGCCCCAAGGCAACAAACTTACTCTTGCAAATCCCCTCCATGTGTTATGCAGTTTTGAGCTGTAATGCAAATGGATGGGGGAGAGGGAAACAAACATCTGCATGTGTGAGAACCCCTTGGGTCTGTCCTCAGACCTTTGGTGAGATTGCAAATGTCCAGGAATGAGAGGAGGTGATTTCACAACTGCTGAGAAAGATGTTGCTAGTCAATAATACATACACACTCCTCGACTAGGTCTTTCAAACAGGAAAGCAAAATATGACTCATCTACAGTATTATTAAACAATATATGACAGGGCATGACCAAGTTCACAGAGCAAATTCTTTGCACCTTTGAACAGCTAGTAAAACTGTAACACAAGAAATGTAATTTTATGACTCTACCAGTTTTATTTTCTCCTCCTGGTATGCCGGACTGTAGTGTGTTCATTTACACAAACAACAATGACACGACGGAAAGTGTGCATTTACAATGTCATGATAGGAATGATCCAAGTATATCATTCGCTGTCTTGTTGATAAAATCGATATATATCACGTCAAACTTAGCACTATATTAATTACACAAAAGGTTAAAACGCACAGCAAGGATAAATCACAATATTCA
Organism: Carassius carassius; assembly: GCF_963082965.1. Classification (NCBI taxonomy): domain Eukaryota; kingdom Metazoa; phylum Chordata; class Actinopteri; order Cypriniformes; family Cyprinidae; genus Carassius; species Carassius carassius. Next base: position 13,159,623 of record NC_081779.1, read on the forward strand.
CGCTTACATCTATTTCACACATGTAAATATACATGTGTGAAATCTTTCCGCATTGGGGGTGGAGATGGGTTTGGTTAAAGTGATAAGGGGGTGGAGACTTAAGGGTGGTAGGCGTTTAACCTGGACCCAACCACGCCCCCTTGATCTTGCGTTCTGAGGACAGTAAAATCAACCAAGTATATCCGGGTCATATATATTTATTATTATTATTATTTTTTTTTTTTTTTACAGTGCAAAAAAACCCTCACCTTCCTTGTTTGGTTAGGGTTGGAACTAAAATCTGCAGGACCGACGTTGTTGTTTTTTTTTACGCGAAAACAATTACGCAAATTTATAAGTGTGTGGTTGACTAATGCCTTGTAACATTGTTTACACATTAGCAATTAAAATGTTAGGTTGTTTACCTATAATTGCAGATAGGAATACAAGTGCTTGATTGATGATGATTCATCCATATTACAGAGCAGATAACGCAGACAAATCAGATGGAACATCATGATTGTACAGTAAATATACCACTGTATTTATTGAGAATGATCAAAATCAGAAATGAATATGACATCTTTATATATATATATATATATATAAATATATATATATATATATAAATATATATATATATATATATATATATATATATATATATATATATATATATATATATATATATATATATATATATATATATATAGTAATACCTGACATTTTTTAGTGAAAAAAAAAAATGTATTGCAATCATCAAAAACTTCATCAAAATTCATTAAACATTTAAATTTTCAAAGAAAACAATAATGTTCCCTGTCTGGCCGATTCCAGTAAATATGAACAGACTGTATCTGTCAGTAAAACTGTAACAAACCATGGTTTTCATGAAAACGTTAAGTGGCCTGAGTGCTGAATTGAATGAAAAAATTAAATGGAGTACAGTTACTTCATTAGCAAGTTTAAAATGACATAAACAACATTGGTACCAAACGGGTATTTTCATTAATGAATTAATGTGCTTATTATGAAGTATTTTTAAATGTAATAAAAAAAAGTTACAACCCCTAAATGTTTCACCACTGTTACACATTTACATACACTGTTACATTTGTTTGAAAGATAGCATAAAGTCCGGAGTATACTTTATCAAAAAAGTAATGAGATTAAGAAATGGAATTACTCTGAATTCTCCATTCCATTGTATTATCATTAACGGAATCGTTAGCAATGAGTAAACTATTGGTAGACTAATAAACTACACTTCGTAAGGCACTTCAATTTTTTTTCCTTTAAAACTCCGAAATAAAGTACAATTAATTAATTATTACTTTAATTAATTATTTTTGCTATTTACCCGTTTTTTAATAGCGGTATTAAAAAACTATAAAATAATGCAAATGGAAGTATGGGAATTATGTAGTGACCAATAATATTACAGTTTGATCCATTAAAAAAAGTTATAAAGTAGGTACATTTAATGTTTTTCTAAGCTTTTAGAAAAAATGAAAAGGTACAAACTTTGTCTAAACCTTTGACTGGTAGCATATGTGTTGAGTATAGCATAAAACTCAAGTGCAGAGTCCTTATATCCTTATGAATTGGTCAGCTGGAATGTTTAAGTGTGTATATCTGTGTCTGACTCATCTGTCATAGCCCAGCTCTGAATCTTTCCAGTGCCAAAGATCACGTAAAAGATGGCTCCAAAGGCGCTCACCCCTGCTGACAACCAGAACACATATCTCCATCCTGTAACTGAGTGCTGCTCGGAAATCAAGGAGAAGGAAGGGGGAGCATATAAAAATGTCAACTTTGATGATGAGGAATTATTTTAAGCAACGGCAGTTGAAACACAATATGAAAGTATGAAACACAGCTTACATCTCTGGTCATGTAACCCACAACAATTGGTGCAAGAACACCAGGGATGGTCCCAAAAGTGTTTGTGATTCCTAGAAGTGTACCTGCGTACCTGGAAAAAAAAAAGCAGAAAAGGAGACCTAACTATTGCAATAAATGTAAAGCTTGTAAAGATAATTTAATCTATAGATTGATGGATATCAATTTTAGCAAAGAGCTGTTCAGTTTGTAGTCCTTTAATCCAAAAAGACCATTAGCATTTAACAACATTATTACCAACAAAGAAATAATAATTAAAAAAAACCATAAGAAATCCCAAAAGGGTGAAGGGTGAAGTAGCCTTCTGGGTTGGCCTAGAAATTGATGTAATGAACAGCTCTATAGGAAAAACTTAAGCAGAGTGACTAATTGTGACAAATAAACCAGTCAGACAGTCTTGGTTCTGTACCGTGGAGCAATGTCAATCTGGTTAATGTAGACACCAGCAGCACTGAAACCCCCGAGTGCACTGGACAAAGTGAGAAAAGTCACGGCCAACACACCACTACAACCAGTGAAGCCTACAGCGAGCAAGAAAACAGCAGGAAGAAACAAACCTGTGGGACACAAAACAAAAATATGAATAATCTTTAGTGTCACATGATCCTTCAGAAATCATTCTAATATGCTGATTAGTTTGCTCAAGAAACATTTCCTCAATGTTGAAAACAGTTTTTGCTTCTTAATATTTTTATTGAAAAGATTGAAAAAAGTTAAACTTTTATCTAGAAAGGATGTACTGAATTATTTAAAAGTGACAGTGACATAATTTTACAAAAGCTTTCTATGTAAAATAAATGCTGGGTTTTCTTTCATTAAAGAATCCTGAAAAAGAAAAGCATCACAGTTGCCACAAAAATATTTGTATAAAATTGTATTCTTTATATAAAAAAAAAAAATCTGTATTATGATCAAGTAAATGTACCCTTGGTTAAAATAAGACTGTTTCAAAAATGTTAATAAAAAGGTAATGACTCCAAACTTTTAGTGTAGCTGTTCTATTTCCACACTTTTTACACGCACTTTGTCATCCTAAATATTGATGTTGTTTAGTAGATATTTATTTCTTATTCATACCAATGAAAGTAAAGATTTTTCGGACAGCTGTGACACTTAGGAGCTCCCACTCCAGGAGGTTGTCTGCCAGCACACCTGAGCCCACTGAGAAAAGCCACCCAGCCAGATATGGCAGAGCAGACAGGAATGAATTCTAAATGACAAAACAAAATGAAAAAGAGTGAGACACTGTATATAATCCAGACTGATTTAATCCGAATATCCCGATTGCCACACCTGTTGCAAATCAAAGTGGAGCACAGTGTCCATGTAGGTAGGAAGTGAGGTGAGGAGAGTGTAATAAGACCAGTTAGAGCACATCTGGGGGATGATTATGGCCCAAAGAGGCACAGAGAACAGCATAGATAATACAGGCACTGACCAACCATGAGGCTTCCCCTAAAAGAGAGGAGGGAATATCAAATTAATAATAAATGTCTATACCTTGGATTAATTATAGAAAGGAAATTCATGGAATGGTTATTTGATGATTCCTTTGTAATTCAATGACATATTTACATATAATCATGCTAACATGCATTTTTTTTATTTAGCATGAATGATTTACTTGATGAAAAAAAGACCAAACCTTATGCATCATCAAAAATTCAAAGATTAAATTAGTTCATACCTGTGAACCTAGTGAGTTAATTATGTAATCTTTCTCTCTGTCACTAATTCTTGGGTGAGTTCGGGGTTCATCTGACACCAAGATAAACCAAAACACTGCCCAAAGGCACCCTGCACCACCTGGTGGTAAAAACACGTTAATGGATATACATTTGAATTTAAAATAAACAAGATATGTTTTAATTATTTTACACTAAATATGAAGAAAAGAGTAAGGAGTGTTAAGCATATTAATGTATTATATGTAAAATAATTATTCCAAGCATTTTGCTTTGACTAGATGCTACACCAATAAATGTATACATTTATTAGAAAGTTACATTTATTTAATAAAATACAGTAAAAACAGTAATAATTGTATATATTATTACCAGTTAAAATAAGTTCATGTGCTATTTTAACATATTTAACATGTCATTTATGGCTACACTGAATTTTCAGCATAATTACTCCAGTCTTCAGTGTCACAAAATCATTCAGAAATAATTCTAATATACTGTATGCTCAAGAAACATTCTGCATCCTTGCAGAATTTACCTATTAATTTCTTTCACAACAAACAAACAAAAATCTTACATACCCAAGCTGTTATGTATATAAATGTATTCTCTCACCACAGGAGTAGAAGACTGCTGGCCACCCCAGACTATGGCAGATGAAGCCAGTGAGAGGAAGAGCCACAAAGGCACCAAAGCTAGAGCCTGCACTTGAGAATGTCATCAAACGAGCCCTCTCCAATGGAGGAGCCCAGCGGGCCCACATCGCCATCATGGCAGGAAAAGTCACACCCTGACCAAAAGGGAAAAAAACAGACTCAAATACAGAGATTCTCTATTTAAAGCATCAGTGTGAAGCTTTTTTGCCTATTACAAAAGCCCCCTAACCTCCCCAAATCCCTCCAGTGCACGCAAGGCAAACAGCCACTTGGCTCCAAGTTGTGCTGACAGTGGAGTGAGGAGAGTGAGGATGGCTGTGCCAAGCACACCACCACCAAGGAACAGGCTTCCTCCAAAGCGTCCTGATAGGTAGCCTCCCGGGATCTGAGTAAACAGGTATCCAAAAAAGAAAGCACCGAGCAGCATTCCCTGCGTCTCGGAATCCCATGAGTATCTTGGAATCTTGGAAAAGAAAATTAAATAGAGAGAAATATGACAAGAACCAAGTAGTATATGTTACAAAAGTATCCACCAGGTTCAGTGCATGCAAAGCTGCATGCAGTTTATTCTTACCCCTTCTGGCTGTTCTGAACTTTGGCTGTTGTTGTCAAGTGTATGGGTGGGTACTGGACACTCAATTGATATATTGCTATTGGATGACGACTGGTTAAGGGTTCCATTAACCATAGCAACCATAGCAACACTGAGATTTACACGTAGACCATAGACCACAGCAAAGCCAAAGAACATCATAGCAGCCAGATTGCATCGTACAGAGCAGCATTTGGGATGCGCTGTCACACATAAACACATTCTGAAATTGTAAATAATTACGTACTTAAAAAAAAAAAAAAGATTTGTAAAGATTATTGTCACTAGGACCATTCAAAAGTTTAAGATGCATTCGATTTTTTTTAAAGAAATAAATACTCTTATTCAGTGAGGATACATTAAATCATGAAAAAATGTATCATTTTTCCACAAAAATATTAAGAAGCACAACTGTTTCCAACATTGATAAAACAACACAGAATAATGTAAGAAGAATATAGAAATAAAGGACATTTTAATATTTTGTTGTATATTTTGTATCAAATAAATTTAGCATTGGTAAGTTGATTTGGTAAGGGATTTCTTTCAAAAATATAAAAAAATCTTACCAACCCCCACCACATTTCATGTACATTTTAACAAACGGGAAGAGGATCAAATTGCAGACCAACCTGTGATTTTTTCCATTTCCTTCTCTAAAAGTGGTGCAGTGTCACAGTCCTGGTCGTCCACGGTTGAGTTAATGGAGTAACCCTCTTGTAGTACCATTATTGCTAAGGTCAATGTGTAAGTTTTGGACTGAACTTGAGTTAGTTTAAGTATGACATCCACAAATCCTGAAACAAAAACAAGACATTTAAGATGATGCAATTGATCTAATTTGTGTTTTATCAGAATCCATAAGCTTTAATCAATTTGAGCTGCTGTTTCATCAAAAAAAATCAATGCTGCATTTATTTAGTTTTCATAAATGTATGTCTAGTTCGCCTCATCAGTGTTTGATATCATTAGTCCATTTTCTATTGGTTCTTCCTTTTCTGTCTGGGTCATCCATCATGCCCAATACCAATTTCCTGTTATCATTCATTATGAAAATGTGTCTGTTTCAGCTCTCATTGAATAATGTACTGCAAAGATTTTTTTTCTTTAGATGTTTTTATGGCCTTTAATATAATTTAGTGCTACTCATGTTATATTGCATACAGGTAAACTACTCCATATAAATCAGAAAGAATAATTTTTTATGTTTTATGTTATACTATTTAAAACCTACATAATACTGTATTTTACATTGTCCATAGTGCTTGGACATTTTCAATAAGGTGCTACAAGAGGTTTGGGCTTCCCAGTAGATACACCTGACCTCCAAGTGAGTACTGTCATCGTTTTTCTTTTACATTTAAGCACATGACAGCATCTGAACATAACATGAACAGCACAAAGGTTAACAGAACAGATCAGATGACATTAGCCACAACATGCTACATCTTAATATCAGCAGCATCAGTGATACAAATGTCACAAATGTCGCTGAATCCAGGAGAAAATGAAGATGAAATTCAGTTATTTTACACTTCAAGAGCTAATTTTATATCTGTCTAGTTGTCTTTGTGTGACTCAGCATTGGAAATTAAATGTAAAAACACGATACAAAGGTTTGCATTTCAATTTATATGTTACGTTATATACACAGACAATGTTATTTATACAAATACAATGATTGCGATTTTTATTTATTCTTACCATTAACATGCCTCCTAAACAGATGTCAGATTCAACCGCTAGATGCTTAAAAAAGATCATTCGTTTTTAACCCCTCCATGGCCATACAAACCGTTTTAATAACTTCTATAAGCGGTTAATGTTTAATACAGCGGCAAACATCAGTGCTGCACTCTAACGCCGCATTCCAAGACAGTGAGCCGCAGACTCTGTTTTGTCTGATCTGCAGCTGTGTTGATCACATGACATCTTGAGACTTCCTGCTCTGGAAAACACTAGTCTAAACACTCTGGACCGACCGACTGACTGAATATAGTCTATGGACAGATTTAATGCAACGACATATAAGTCTAATATCTGCAGCCATAAACGCATTTGTTTGAGGTGAGCGGTGTTTTCGCATGTCATGTGATTTAATGAACAGAAAGTTATCACAGTAAGTACACAATGGCTGTTAATATTTGTATTTTTGAGAATCTATAAACATGTTTGACGCTATTCCTAGCTTAGCGACATTAAGGTTCCCGGGTGTATAATTGCAAATATTAAAAAGAGAAATGATATCGTTAAGTTGCTATGAAACGGTTTCTTTATCTTCTTACGTTTGATCTGTTTGTGCACAATGCTTTTGACATTTAACTAATGTGTGGCGCAGAATTCCCACTCAGTTAGTAGTGGGTGACAACTTCACTTATTCACTTCCTTATTTTAATGATTTCCCTTCCTTTAAGACAAGTGTATTCACATCTGCAGGCTCGGTTTCAGGTATGGGATTATCAGCGGCTGTTCGCCTCTTCTCTGTGTCTGGGTGTCTGCTGCTGCTGTGTGGCTCGTCGTGGGGTATTAATGCATCAGTCCCTCTGGTGATATGGCACGGCATGGGTGAGACCCACTACATCACATCCGCTCCTGATCAAATAAATAATAGGTCTGAGTCATCATTGGAAAATGTGAACCATCAGGGTAATATACATTGGTCACTTCACAAAAAGGCTTTTGTGTATACAGTGGCTGTAGCTACAAAAAATGACACTATAACGTTTTGAAATACATCATCTTGCAATTTTTTTATCACACACACACACACACACACGCGCACACACACACACACACACACACACACACACACACACACACATACACACACATACACACACACATATATATATATATATATATATATATATATATATATATATGTGTGTGTGTGTATGTATGTATATGTATGTATACAGACCAAAAGTTTGGACACACCTTCTCATTCAAAGAGTTTTCTTTATTTTCATGACTATGAAAATTGTAGAGTCACACTGAAGGCATCAAAACTATGAATTAACACATGTGGAATTATATATGGAATTATATACATAACAAAAAAGTGTGAAACAACTGAAAATATGTCATATTCTAGGTTCAAAGTAGCCACCTTTTGCTTTGATTACTGCTTTGCACACTCTTGGCATTCTCTTGATGAGCTTCAAGAGGTAGTCACCTGAAATGGTCTTCCAACAGTCTTGAAGGAGTTCCCAGAGAGATGCTTAGCACTTGTTGGCCCTTTGGCCTTTAGTCTGCGGTCCAGCTCACCCCTAAACCATCTCGATTGGGTTCAGGTCCGGTGACTGTGGAGGCCAGGTCATCTGGCGCAGCACCCCATCACTCTCCTTCTTGGTCAAATAGCCCTTGATGCCTTCAGTGTGACTCTACAATTTTCATAGTCATGAAAATAGTGAAAACTCTTTGAATGAGAAGGTGTGTCCAAACTTTTGGTCTGTACTGTATATGTATGACATTTCATTTGTACTCCACATTACTCCCCATTATTAATAAACAATTTCATAAAATATTTTTTTAATTGAATCCAACATGCTAGTAGGGTTTATCATGATCGTTTGCAGTACACAACGGATGATTGAAAACGGCTTATTATTTATAATTATAGTGTCTCTAATAAACACCCTGTAGTCCCATGACCTATAGAAATGGCACCATTTTCGTGAAATTACCTAAACATGTTTACAACATTAACTGAAGCACACCTACTGATTGACCTACTGAGTTTGCCCTTAAAGATAATTAGACAATTACTAATTATTACTTATCTATTCATCTTTTTGCAGGAGACAGTTGTTGCAATCCCCTGAGCATGGGTGCAATAAAGAAGATGGTGGAAGAGGAAGTCCCAGGAATATATGTGCTTTCCCTGATGATCGGGAAGTCTGTTGTACAGGTAAAGCAGATCCATATCCTCCATTCTTCTCATTCCTGTTGTTGTTTCAAATAAAAAGGTCTGATTGTTTTTTTTTCTCGTTTTTTTTTTTTAAATACAGGACACTGAAAATAGCTTCTTCATGGATGTTAATGAGCAGGTGTCTTTTGTATGTGATCAGCTGGCACAGGACCCTAAATTAAAGGGAGGCTACAATGCAATGGGCTTCTCCCAGGGGTCACAGTTTCTGTAAGTGGTTATTTATCCAGACCAATCCATGCAAGGGATTATCAAAAGTTTAATCATGTCATTTTACCTTTCAATCTTGTTTAATTTTTGGTAAGGCGAGCGGTTGTACAGCGTTGTCCAGATCCCCCAATGAAGAACCTCATCTCAGTTGGTGGACAGCATCAGGGTATTATGACAGATGTGCTTTTCTCGCTCTGTGATTGATTTACTTCCTGAAAACAGCAGTACATTTGTTCCTAAAAGTGGTTAGCAGTACACATGAAACTGTGGCATATAACCCTGTTTTGATTTCAGTAAAAATAAAGTTACTTGGAAAATTTTGAGGTTTTAACATTTGCAGTCATAATCTATTATAGCATGTAAAATTATACATATACTACCATTCGGTAAGATTTGGGAACATTTTTCAAATGATTTTGAATGGTAGTGTAAATAATCACATTAACTAATAAATATGAACAAAATGTTATCAGTAAATCAAATGATTATATTTAGGTTTTATTTAAACTTTATATAAATATCTTCAGTAACTAAACCCACATGATTCAAACATATATTTTTTTATACATGCCTTGTTTGCTTGTTTGTCAGACATGTGATTCTCTCTTCCTCTTTTTCTGTTTTTGTAAATCACAGGAGTATTTGGTCTTCCACGATGCCCTGGTGAGAGCTCTCATATCTGTGACTGGATTCGCAAGATGCTAAACTCAGGAGCCTACACCGATGCAGTTCAAAAACAGTGTGTGCATGGCTGCCTTGAGGCATCTCAGCAGGCCATTACATTATTTCAGAAACACAATGATGGTTAATATAAACATTCATTAGTGAAACACATTGATTGTCATTTTTATATTAGCTTGGTGCAGGCACAATACTGGCATGATCCCCTCAATGATGACTTGTATAAAAAGCACAGCCTCTTCCTTGCTGACATCAATCAGGAGCGAGTGAGTCTCAGGATAAGGAAAAAATTATTATTACAAATATTTATATTTGTGCATGTGATGTAATGAATGTTATTTCTTTCAGGTGGTGAACGAGACCTACAAGAAGAATCTCATGTCTCTGAATAAATTTGTTTTGGTTAAGTTCCTGCAGGACACTATGGTAGATCCTGTGGATTCTGAGGTACATTTACAGAATGGAATCTCTCTTTTATAGAAATAGAAGAGGACTGAACTCTTACTAAATTAATTTTCTTCATCAGTGGTTTGGCTTCTATAAACCTGGTCAAGCTAAAGAGCTGGAAACACTGCAGGAAAGTGCTATATATACAAAGGTAAACTGAAGCTTGCTGGCCTCTTTTTTTATCATCGACATTTAACCAACCAACCAATAGACAGAGTGTATTTGTTTAATACTATTTTCTTTTTAATTACTTAATTTTGCTATTGATTTTTCAATTGAACCTTGCTCTATATTATATTGCCTATATTTATTTTGTTTGGCCAGGATCGCCTGGGTTTGGCAGAGATGGATTCAGCAGGGAAACTTGTGTTCCTCGCCACTGATGGAGATCACCTGCAGTTCACCCAAGAGTGGTTTAATGACAATTTACTTCCCTTCCTACGCTAAATACTGTAACAAGCTTATTCCTAATGAGGGAGTTTACACGCGCACACACACACACATACAAAAACACACACAGTCCAGTGTCTGCTGACTAGCATGCTTCTGACTAGTGCCTCTTGAGTCTTATACATTATATGTCTTATATAGAAATTAAGCCACTCTTGCTTGTTTTATTGCACTGATCTGATTTCTTTTTGACTTATTTAATCAGGAAAAAATAATTCCTTATTGTTTAGCTTGAAATTTTAATTTGTTCTAACTGTGAAACAATTTTGTCACAGTTGATTTTTGATCTTACAAACCCTGAGGCCTATGTGGTATTTATTTATGAATAAAGAGTGTAGTGTTACACTAATTATTTAGAGACTACTGTTAAAATTAGGGCTGTCAAAATAAACTCATATTTTCTCTGATACTGAAGCTGCAAGAACCAATGGTGCTTCAAACCCACCAAAAAAGGCTGGAGCTCTAAAGCAAGAAGCTCAGCCTGCTGAGCAGTGGCGTGAGAAGAAGCCCCAGCAATGGAAGATCACTAGAAGCCTTCCCCTGCAACCATCTAGAATCTATTAGAGCAAATTTCCCAGCAATGTTGTTGCAAATGTTGCGCTGTGAGCAGGGCAGGCTTGAGGTTATGTTTGGGCTTTATACCTACACTACAAATGCCCTCAAATAGAACATAATTATGGAGTAACACAAAATGCACAAATAGCTTTGAGGTTCATAAACAGTACAATTAATATGTAAAATGTCTATAGTCAAAGTTTAAATGTAATATCAAATGTGTACCAGTGGCGTGCTGGCAGCAGTGGGCCTTATCTCAAACATGACATGAAACACGTTGTGGTGAGTCCAAAGCTCGCGAGCTGGCAGGTCTGCGCAATGCCTGCATTTCGGACTCCTCCAACACCTTAGCATGGGCCAAGCGCAGTTCTCATGTTGATCTGGCTGTCCCAATGGTCCTACACAGGTCTTACAGAATGACACCATTCTTCAGGTTGTATTGAGCACAAAAAAAGTGAAGGAGAAGATTCTGACATAATTTTATACTGCCTCTTGAGTTTGTTAATATTTGCATGCGATTTGCATACTTCACTACAATTGGCCAGTCAATTGGACTTTCGTGAGCCAATAGGACAAAGGTTGGAAGGGAAGGAATTCCCATAGAGGAGAAACCTCTGGGATGTCTTGTAAAAGCTTGAAAGGGAACTGGTTGCTCCCCCATGACATAACTATATTTATGAAAAAGAACTGCACAGATGATAATATTATAACAATCTATCGATAAACACACACCTTGCCCTCTGTTTCTCACTCTTCACCATGGCGGCCAGCGCATTTAAGAATGCACTGAAAGACAGGGAGTAGCTGAAGTCTGTCGCCATTTTCATATGAAATTTGTTGATGAATATGAAAAATGTTGCTAAAAAAGAACATTTTGTGTACTTGGTGTGATGCAATGTGTAAATGCCGTTTAAGGTAAAAAAAACAACAACACTATTTTCTACATTATTGTTGCTCCTCAATGCCCTCACTTTCTGAAACACGTCGAGTTTTACAAAGCTTATCGTTCTGAAAAGCAAGGCGTACGCTGATTGGCCAGCTATCCAGTGCATTGTGATTGGCCGAATGCCTCAAGCGTGTGACAGAAATGTTACTCCTTTTATGTACTGTCATGCTGCGTGTCCTGGCGTGATAAAACAAAAACAGTAAAACCCATTATAAATGAGGCATTTATTGCATCCAGTGGGGACATAATTACTGATTATAATGACTTATATGGTCTTTATAAGTGTTGAGCTGCGTATCGCGTTGCGTAAACATAAAACCATGTCTGCATTTGTTACTCTACACTGCTCAAAACTCACATTTGAATCATCAGACAAATTCTTGACTGTCTATGCAAAGTTGAAATTGCCCCACTTTATAGAAACAGACACAGTGATTAAAGGCTACTCTCACAGGAAACAGTGCTGCACACTTCTGAATATTTGGGGTGAAATGTTCCAGAACAGTGTTTTTAGGTACGACTTAACCACTGATTTCTAGTTGTGTCCTCTTTTGGAAGGCCAAACAAAGTAGTTTCACTTTCACAAGGAAACACTCAGCATCTCCACAAATGACAACAGTGAGATTAAAGTAATGCCACCGCTCTTTGCATTAACATTTTGGCAGCTTTATGCAAATCTTCCCACACAGTGACGTAGACATGTAGGGGGCGTGTTAGAATGAAGTTTGATGTTCGGCCGACCAATCAGTAGAAAGGGGTGTTTTATTCCCGGTCATGTTCCACTTCTGAACAAAAAACTTAAATTCAAACAGAGTTATGTTTTTCATTTTCTTTTCTATTTTTTTTTTTTATGAAAAAGGAGCCATTTTCGCATTTTTTTTCAATATATAAAAAAAAAAAGATACACTGATTCATTTTCCGCCAACTAATGACAATTAATTTCCTAGAGTATCAAAATAAAACAAAATTAAAAAAGGGATACAAATCTGTATGACTTTCTTTTGAGATTTTGAGGTTTGGGTTTTGAAGACTTTTGAAAGTAGTCTCTAATTCTCTCCAAGGCTGAATTAATTTAATCAAAGACATACTTTTAAATTTTTTAAGAATAATGAAATTTATTTTTGCATAATAATATGATACTAAAAAAATACATGTATATATTATAAACCAATGAAAAGCTGTGTATAGTCATTCTGGGGACCGTTGATTGTTTTAGTAATGTTCCATACCACATCACCTTTCTAGAAATGCTAAACCATAAAATGCAAGAAGCTGGACTCTTGCAACAAAATGTATCTGCCAATTACATTAAATAAACGACTCAATTCTTTTTATTTAATGAAACAGTTTTAATAATGTTCGTCCTCAGCCAAATAAAGAAGAAAAAAAAAGAAACGATACAAAAAAAAAAAAAAAATCCCATACTCATGACTTCAATTTTATGGAAAGTAAAGATTGAGAGTTTGGAATGAAAGCATTTGATGAGAGCAAGAGGTGGACACAGGTCATGTAAAAGCAGGTAGTCATCAGATATCAGACATGGATAGTACCATGAGCATCACAACGTTACGCTATGTCCTTCTCTTCCTCGTCTCCAGTTTGTGCCAAAAACGCTCAAGACATCAAAAGGCTTTCCACACCTTCCCATCAAGGTGTGGAAATGTTCCCATGGAATGTTCATTTATTTATATTACAGGGAATGTCCATGTGCTCTGGAGTATAATATGCAATAAAGAGGGAAATGAGAATTCCTAAGGCAACTAGTTTTTTTAAACATTGTTTCAGTGTCCCGATTGGAAGTAGAACTGTGATTGTGCAAGTCTCCAATCCATCCTCTAAGATTTGACACAAATCTTCAATCTAACTATCCCTGGGAAGAAAAAAAACTGAATTAATAAAGTTACAGTAAATGTCTGCATTGGTGGTCTGAAGAGGGACATTTGTGTGCTTCAGATCTGAATGGCATTTGTTAAACATAAAACGCAATGACACCCCCCCCCCCCACCCAAAACCTGCCAACTGACCAGAAAATACAAATGAAAAAAAGAAAATGACTTCAAAAATACAAAATATGATAAAATGACTTTTGCTTAGTATGGCTGCAAGACAACAAAACAAAATATACCAAAAAATCTTAACTGTTGGCAATAAATTTAAAGTCCTAATGTTTTAAATCAATGGAATAGAAGAGAAGAGAATGGAGCCCTGCCGCTGACTGAGCAAGTTCTTGTGGTAAGCAAGCAGTCACGTCACTATCTGAAGGAGGATTGCCGCTGTGATTGGCTGATAGGAGACTGGACCTGGTTGACATTCCATTCTATTTTGTAGTTTAAGCTCGTTGGTCAGTCAGGTAGGACACTGCAATGGGGGTGGTCTCACAAAACCTGGTCGTTTATCCTGCAATTTCGGTTGCTGTGGTGACCAGCTTGCTACCGTCCCATATGGTTTTGAATTGTTCAGGGACTGGGATCTCAGTCTGGAATTAAATAGAATTAGAAAAGCAATTACTCCCTCTTATTCTTATAATCTTCAAAATCATAGACGAATGGCTTCACTACTCACATATTCTCCATCTTTGTTTGGCACCAGCACATTCATCTCGGAGCTCTTAGCACTGATGATTTCACATGACAGAGAGTCCTTGCTCAGGTACACATGGCAGCCATCCGTCTTGTTGATGGAGATGGTTGGCACCTTACCCATAACCTGAAAAGCAACAGAAGCACAATCACTCAAAAGGTACAGATGCACAGAGTAATAAGAAAGAAAAATATATCAGGGCATTTAAATGAATTAAATTCAAGACCCTTAATTAAAAGACATTTTCAAGAAAACAATGTTTGTTTCACTGTATGAAGGGTGAATTTTCATTAAAATATAATGCCTAATTACATGACCAAATCTGATTAGACCACTGATATTAATAACACAAAAACATGAATTTTTACTAAATAAGTTCAAAAGAGAATAAAACATTAATAAGGATTAATGTTAATACACATTAATAAACAGTAATATTTACCTAAACGCATACTAAAATGTTAAATAAAATGCATTTATACAAATCATTTATATTTATATAATTTAAAATTATTTACATTTTGAATACTTTTTATGCCCATTTCTATAAAAGCTAGTTTCTGCCACAGGATAAAAACAACAGTAATCTTGCCCTTTTATCTCACAATTCTGAATTTTTTCCTAACAATTCTGAGGTTATATCTGATACTACAAGTACCAATTAAATTTTTTTATTCAGTGGTGGAACAATAATAGTATAAAAAGTATAAAACAGTGTAAAAAAATAAAGTAGAAATTGTAAAATTAGAAATCAGAGAAACAAACTCAGAACTGTAAGATGTGCGAGAACTATTTTTCTCAAACTTCTGATTTTATTTCTCACAAATCAGTCTCACAATTTTGCCTTTTTCTTTTTACATTTTTTGCCAAATTATACATTTCCCCTCAATTTTGAGATCAAACCTAGCAAATTCTGAGGAGAAAAAGGCAAAATTGTTAGATAAAGTCTGAATAACTTTTTTATTATTATTATTATTCAGCTGTGGAAACAATCATACATACATTTCAGGATCAAATTTCAAAATTTCAATAAAACAGAAATCTAAATGTGCATATACACTGCATTCAAATACATATATAATGAGAAGAGTACATAGCACAAGTATACACACCTGGACCTTAACATCTTTGCAGTTGATCACCTCAATAATACCCACAACATCGTCAAAGACGAGACCCAATTTCTTACAGTTATCTGAAAAGAAAACAAACTTATGTCTAAACTTTCTGCCTGTTTAAAACAGTGCACACTGGAGGAACTAATGGTAGTGCATACATACCTAGAGTAATGGAGTTGATCTTCCCCTTCACCTGTAAAGTGCTGTTGTTGCACTTATAAGCATAAACCACCTGCTTTAGTTCTGTGTCACTGATCACAAGGCCTTGGGCACCCTCCTGATTTTCCTGTTGGAGAATAAGCCAAAGAGGAAAAAAAAAAAAAAAAAAGAGCATAAGTTGTTCAATTAACTGGCCAAACAGCTTCATGTCTTTTCCAAAACTCCACTTTCTATTTTAGTTTATGTCATGAAAGTTCTTTACTATAACATCACATCTTTACTGTTATTTCCCTAAATAATTTCAGCTGCAAGCACAGACTATAAAAGGCATACGGACTCACTCACCACTTTCCATTTCTTGCCGTCCAGCTCCAGCACTGGGGGCAGAGTGCGGGCTGGGCTGGCAGCTGCTGTGGGCCGAGCAGCGAAGGGTTTGGGTCCAGAAGGCAAAGGACCTCCTTGGGCTTTGAGTGTAGGATTCTTGTGGGTCTTCTTGTCATCAGACACATGCTTCAGTCCTTAAAATGAGTGAAAAGACAGGACAAGTCTTCAATAAATTCCTGTGCCAGGGAATACAAACACTGATAAAATCTAAACACTTTATTTTGCATTATGATTATTTTTAGCCTATTATTATTTCCGTGATTGTAAGAGTAGGGATGGGAACAGTATACTGGCTACCTGTTAGTAACTTCACTGAGAATTAGTGTAATTACGGCTTAAAAAAAAAAAAAAAAAAAAAACACCACATTGAATAAAGTGCTTTTTATTTAAATAAAAAAAATAATAATTTATGCATTTAGCAGATGCTTTAAAGCGACTTACAGTGCATTCAGGCTATCAATTTTTACCTATCATGTGTCCCAGGGAATTGAACCCCCAACTTTGTGCTTGATAGCACAATGCTCTACCAACTGAGCTACAGGAACACTATTATTTTACACTATTTAGCTAAAACTAAAACCATAAAAAAATTGCTACTTGAAATTAGACTTTAACTGAAAAAAAAAAAAACTTTATAAACTAAACTACTAAAATGACAAAAACAATTTATAAAACTAACTAAAAGTAAAAATCAAGACTGAAAATATAAAAACTGCTTTAACATACATACACACACACACATATATACATATATATAAACAATAGTATCACAATGATATTAAAAGAACACTTTTATAATGGTTATTTTATAATAATAAATGAGACAACGGACGTCCACAAGTGAATGCACTAACTCTGCCCTTTTTTATCATGAAGACTGCACTGACCTTTATAAATACACACACACACACACACACACACACACTGATGTTCCCATTGCAGTGCATCAAGTGAAACAATCTGCATCATTTCCAATCAGTCAAACGAACCTTTTAACGTTTTAGCAATGAACCTTTCATCATTTAAAAAGCAATAAAATTGCCACCGATTGTTTTGTGCACTGTAGGCTCTACTGGACACATTTTGAAATTATTTTCCCAAACAATGTCATCTGTGTTTGAAGTACTACATCAAGTTAGGGATCCGTTTAATACCTTTAGTGATATCTGCTCCCTTGTTGATGGAGGCGAAGAGAGCATTGTGACTGGTAGCTCCAGAGCCTCCGCTTGATGATTTGTCCAAGTCCATGGGGGGTGGAGGAGGACCTGGGGGAGGCGGGGCTGGTGCTCCTCCACTCGGGGCGCCTCCAGAGGCAACCGGACCCTGTGAAACCAAAATGTTTAGGAAATTTGTTTTCAGAAAGCACGTGGGACAAACTGAACAAGAATGTGACTCACAGTCTTGCTCCAGCTCAGTCCAGTGGTGTGGTGCTGCTTGATGTAGGCCTGCAGCTCGGTCCAAATGGACACATAAGCATTGACCCACTCCACGTGCATCTTATCTCTAAAAATAAGGCATTAAGGCAGATGGGAAAATGACATTATGCCATTTTGCTGGTGTACAGACAAGTTTTTACACATCACGGATAGATACATACTTTTCTTTGTAATCCTTGAGTACACGATTAGTGTAAAACATGGCAGCGTCCTGCATCTCCTTCACATAGGGACCTGGCTTTGGTGCCTAACACATTTAGGAAAAAAAAAAAAAAAAAAAAAGATATTGTTTATTAAAAGTAAAAAAATAAACATTCTAAACGTACCGATTTTTTTTTCATGTGCTTTGTAATTTGGTACATGTTGGGGGGTTTATAAGACAGATGAGAATAATTTAGGAAAATTTACACCAAATTTGTTGGCCTAATGATGAAACCTTCAAAATGTTGCTTCAATTTTTATAAAGGTCTGCTGCTTTAAAAATCAGTGTACAGACATCCACTCAGCTTTTTTTTTTTTTAA
The DNA here is from genome assembly GCF_963082965.1 of Carassius carassius. Lineage (NCBI taxonomy): Eukaryota > Metazoa > Chordata > Actinopteri > Cypriniformes > Cyprinidae > Carassius > Carassius carassius. The sequence goes on from NC_081779.1 coordinate 13,177,853, forward strand.
GGATACTTGTCTGAGATTACTTGTGCTTCTATTTCTAGTTTCTTAAAATACATTTGGTGTGTTAGTTATATAACTTAATTATACAAGTATTTGTTTTCAAATAACAAATTATATTAACTTGCATGAAACCGTTAGTGAATGTTTTTTAATTAATTTTAAATGTAGGTCCTCAAATTTGCTTGTATTCAATCTGTGACTTAGAACTAGAGCATAATCATACATATTTCTTATTTTACATCGTAACATTTATTAGCAATGTGGTCCGACACCTACAATCTTTGAAAAACCCTATGCAAAGTAGGTCACTTTAACCCAGATATTTTTACCATCTGCCACTTGAGCATGAAGAAATTGACTGGTTAGAGACCACTTCCAAGCATAAAGTGCCATAATTGATTTAACCTCAAACAGAAACAATTCGACTACAAAACCTGCACCACACAGTGCTGACAGTCCCAGACTCCACCCTCCGCCTTACCATGGCAACCCAGCCGAGGGCGGGAACGCTCTCGCTGACAGCAGAGAGGTGGTTGAAGAGAGGTGAGGAGCGGTTCTTCTCACGGAACGCTTGCACCTCCTGGATTATTTTAGACACGGGGGCCAGCAGAGAGGTCAGGACAGACTAAATAACAGAGGAAAAGAGAAACAGACTAATGAGATGATGAGAAATAATGTCAAAGTTACACTACCTTTCAAAACTCTGAAAGAGTTTTTATTTTATTTTATTTTTATTACCGGTACACAAACAATGACTTTTGACAATTGAGCAAAAGTGGCAGTGAAGACATTTAAAATGCTACAAAAGACTACAATTAATTGCTGTTTTTATTTAACTCTCTCTTCAACCCCAACACCCCTTATACTAAGTTGGGGCTCCTTTTGCCTGAATTACTGCAGCAATGCGGCGTGGCATGGAGTCGATCAGTCTGTGGCACTGCTCAGGTGTTATGAGAGCCCAGGTTGCTCTGATAGTGGCCTTCAGCTCTTCTGCATTCTTGGGTCTGGCATATCGCATCTTTCTCTTCACAATATCCCATAGATTTTCTATGGGGTTAAGGTCAGGCGAGTTTGCTGGCCAATTAAGAACAGAGATACCATGGTCCTTAAACCAGGTACTGGTATCTTTGGCACTGTGTGCAGGTGCCAAGTACTGTTGGAAAATGAAATCTGCATCTCCATAAAGTTGGTCAGCAGCAGGAAGTGCTCCAAAACTTCCTGGTATACGGCTGTGTTGACCTTGGGAGTTCAGAAAACACAGTGGACCAACACCAGCAGATGACATGGCACCGCAAACCATCACTGACTGTGGAAACTTTACACTGGACCTCAAGCAACGTGGAACTGTGAACAGCCAGCCTCTTTTGCAATGACCTTTTGTGTCTTGCCTCCTTGTGCAAGGTGTCAATGGTCATCTTTTGGACAACTGTCAAGTCAGCAGTCTTCTCCATGATTGTGTAGCCTACAGAACTAGACTGAGCAGCTTTGCAGATGTTTTGAGTTAATTACCTGATTAGAGTGTGTCTTCAATATTGAATCTTTTCACAATATTCTGATTTTCTGAGAAACTGAATTTGGGATTTTCCTTAGTTCTCAGTTATAATAATCAAAATTAAAAGAAATAAACATTTGAAATATATCAGTCTGTGTGTAATGAATGAATATACTATACAAGTTTCTCTTTTTGAATGAAATTAATCAACTTTGATGATATTCTAATTATATGCCCAGCACCTTTATATATTTTTAAATATTAAAATATTCTTTTTTTTAAATTGTAATACTTTTCATAATATTTTTTTAATGTAGCCTTATTGAGCATAAGAAACTTACATTAATAAAATTAAATGTTTTGAATGGTACTGCAACAGCAAGTCTTATTTTAACACTTACATCAGAAGGTTTCTGAGAGCTGGAGGCAGTGACCAGAAGCTGTCTTTGACAGGAAAAGGCCTGCTTCATCAACTCAGCCTATCACACAAAACAAAGGAAAAAGATACATTATTGGGACCACTAGATGTCGAGTCACATTCATCAATGTGTACCAGTATTCAGGAACTAGTATAATGACATCGCTGCATTACGCACATGCTTCTGGACATCACCCCCTATCTTCTGACTGAGAGCAGTGTACTGAGCCACAGGGCCAGAAAGCAATTTGTCATAGGCTTCAACATACACTGAAACCACTGAAGAGAACAGAAACAAGAGCAGAATTAGACCATGTCCTAACCAGACACAATACAATATTTCCAGCAACAAGCAGTCCATCCGTGAACATGCCCCAATGGCAGTTTAACTATGCACTTCCTTAGACCTGCAGCTAATTTAAATACTCGAATTCCAAACTCCCCTAATGCTTTAATCAGTGCTAATCATTGTCTGGTTTACAGATTTCTATATACCTCCAGATGCAGCAGCAGGACCACCTCCACCCCCAGAACTAGACATGGCCTCCAGACGACCCACTGCCACCTCCAGACGCTGCACTAGACTCACCAGCTCTGCCATACCTGATCATGATCGGAGAGAAAGAGAGAGACAGGGACAACTCAATGATTACAGAAACAAGAAGGTTTTACAGAAATAACTGCAATCAGATGTGATCAAATTAAACATACAAACAGATACATTTGTTCATAATAGGAAATAAACATTTACAAAATAGATGGGTGGATTTAATTTTATGACAATTTTAAAGGGTATTACTGTATTCTGACTTCCGCAAATTTGCCTTAATTTACAATTTATGGTAAAACCAGTGACAAGAGCGGAAGTGTGCATAAAAAGTCAACAGAAAGAAAACAAGGGTGCACAGTGTGCAGAGTCATGAGAGAATGCAGGACGTGCTATAACATGTTGTCCCACATATATACAATAGGGAGGGAAAAACAAAAAATCTGCAATTGAAGGGGGAAAAATGTGCCAAACCTCTAAAGATACAAAAAGGAGGAAGTAGAATTGTTTGCCTTCTCTAGGCACATTTCAAAGGGCAAGTCCCTCTTTACTGCCCCTTCATGCAATTACACTAAACAGGTAACATTACATAACAGAAACAGGATACGTGAATCTGCCTCACTCTTCCTTTCACCTGAATGCTCTTCAGGGAAATGCACAAGTATCCATATGAGCACATAATCACCTGCCCTTAATGAGAGCTTGCACCAATTATTGAGGGGAAAATCCCACTTATTTTTAAATCCTACGGGAATCACAAGTTTCCCCAAGACTACATTACAACTACAGCAGAAAACTATTAACAGTACACTAGAATTGAGAAAACGTGAAAGATTGAATTAACAATACTGTGATAAAAATAATAAGTTTCCTCTGTGACCACAGACAGCTGTGGCTGTGGTTTTCAAATGTTCAGGAAATTGGAATGAACAAAACATTTGATCACACAGGACTCAAATCACAGAAGCACATTTACCTCTGAGGAAACAAAAACACATCAGCAAATGAAACCAATCATAAGCAGAATTTAAACTTTTGCAGAATATAATAAAGTTAGCAATTATGGCAAAAGGCAACGAGCAGAGAGGAGTCAAGCTAGATTCAAATTTCTCCTCTCCCTTTTTTCACATTTTAATAAAATATTCACATTCAAATTAGAGTAGTCAAATTGTCTTGCCTCAGGTAAAAATTTCAGAACAGTTCCTAATGTCCTCAACCTAAAAAAAACTGACCAAGGCAGCAACAATAATTTAACAAAAATGATTAAATTAACTTTCACACTCACCAGCCAATATGGCTACTAAATATTTTAGGTTTCCAGACAAGCCTTTCAGAACTTTTACTAGCAATAAATAAACCAGACGATCCAAAACACTGCTAAGATTTAAAAACATTCATTAATTTATATAAAATTGTCACCCACCATAAGTGCTTTTCACCCACATTTAGTGTGGAACTGGATGTTTATTTCAAACCCAGCTTATAATATTTATGACACACTTAAGGCAATATGTTTTGTGCTTCAGTATAGAAGCACTACATTACACCTGCTCTAAATTCTGTAGGTAACACCCGATAGATAAACATCAAAATAAGATAAGAAAACTACAGCACAATTCTAAAGTAAAACTGAAACGTCAGGCATAAGGGTGCAAGCTGTGCTTCTGGACATGAAAACGGGTCATTTATGCTTCAGGACTAGTAAAACTAGGCCATATAGCATCCATTCTAGGCATAGCGCAGGGTGAGATGTGCCACATTCATCAAACATACAAGACACTACCAATAGTCCACTGGCTTTCATGACAAGCAATCAAGCCATTAATAGGATTGCAATAGGATACGAGGCACGATGCAAACCAAGAGATTTGATGTGATGTGATTTGACTAAATCAGGCCAGCCGGGCAACACGGTCGAGCGTTCAGTCAGACAATACAGAGCTAGTGTTTATAGAACATAACATGAACACGGAAACAATGTAGCAATCGCGACGAGATTGCGTTCACTTTAACGGCCGCCCCACTTCCTTCATTTGCGCTGTAGCGATTTTCAGGATTCGTTTGAGTCGGATCATTTCAGTGAATCACTTGAACCGACTCACACGACTGGGAATATGATAAACAATTTATTAAATAAACTCAAGTAAACAACTCAAACTAAAACCGAGAATAATGAATGAGCTGTAAAACGGTGATCAAGAAGGTGAACGGATGCAGCTAAATAGCCTACCAGTAATACAAATAAACGTACTAGAAATATATGTTTACAACTTGCTTGCACGAGAGTTTTATCATGCGAAAACAGTTATTTTTAATAAAAGCATTTTATTAAAACACGCTATGACGTAATGACGCGAAAGATACTCAGATTTTTTTAAATCGGTTCTTTGAAACAAACTGCTCGAAAGAATCGATTCGTGAGAATCGACTTCGTATCACTAGGCGCTGAGCTCTTGCAAGATCAGGAACTTTTTAAAACGACGCATAACACTGCTGTTATGAAACCTACATACATGCACTTGTATGATAAAACTCGTTTTATTCACACGGCCTAATGCCACTTTGAGAATGTATTGCTTTTGGCAATATTCTGCGCGAGCGATGCCTGTATTAGTTGTCATAATTTGCACTGGGACGCAGCAGCGCGCTGTGTCTAGAAAAGATTTCGCCGGCAAGTTGCTTAACACTGATATCTAACAATGCACGCAATGCATTCGGCCTTTTTCTCCTTACCGTTACCGTCTGAGAAATGTTTCAGTTGTCCTAGCTTTAGTCTTTGATGTTGAATGGGTGTGTTACGGGCTCCTCGTCTGCGTTCTCTTCCTGTATATGAGCGTATTGAGGTTCCCAGCTGTCACCGCGCGCTGTTTCCGCCCAAACTCCACCAACTGCCCCACTTCCTTATAAGGACAAAGGAGAGAGAGAGAGAGAGAGAGAGAGAGAGAGAGAGAGAGAGAGAGAGAGAGAGAACGAGTGTGTGATGAAAAAGAGAGAAGCAGGAACAGGAAGACTCGAGACTTAGATGTAATGTTTATAAAACAAATTCCCTCCGTCTGCCATGTAAAAAAATGTGTCACAATTATGTAATAATGAAAGTGCTTATTTTCTTAGTTTTATTTCTTGTTCACTTGCAGTTTTGAATTATTGGGTAACAATAGTTTTAGAGCTGAAGGGGAAGATAAATCTGAGATTCAGATCCTTGTTTGCCAAACAGGAAGTGTGAATGCCACGATTTTGACCTGTCCAAACAGTGCATGCAATTACAAGTGCATGCTTTCACTGACTGGCAATAAATGGGCAGTTTTTGGGCATTAGTTGTTCACTGTGCTTTTTAAACCAGGACATTTCTGAAGTAACACTTTATTTTACAGTGCCCTTGTTATGCATGGTACATGAACTATACTTACTGTACAAAATTACAAACAGCTAATCCGAAACCAACCCCTTAATTGTATAATTATACTGTAAAAAGTACAGCTTAATATAATGTATCCTATTTTACTCATATATACTATCAACAAAATAGTTTACATTAAAATAAAAATTCCATCAGTAAATAACTGCACTTATTTTTTTTTAAATCAATTTGACAAACAATAACATTCTGTGCAGTTCTTTTCTGCAGATGACAGAAGTTATGTGCTCATCCATTTAGATCACAAATATTAAAAATAAAAATTAGGCAGATGGAATCTAATTTGGTCTCAGATGAGTTTAATAAGTTCCATTTAAAGCAGCAACTTGTGGTTTGGTTCTTGTTTACTGCTTTCCTAAAACACTGCCCTGTAAGGTAAAGTTCAGAACAGATATCAAGTACAACAAAACAAAAGACCGTTGTAAATATATTTTCTTTTTATTTACTCCAGTTATTAGAACAAGTCACATGAAACAGGGAATTCTTCACTAAAAACAACACAAAAAAAGCATGGATTTAAAATGACCTTCATTTTCCCCTATGCATTCAAAATGTGCAATACTCAGACATGTGGGAGGGAAATCACACACACATTGTCTAGATAACATTCAGCTCTTTCCTAACAAACCATCAGGGGACATTGGAACTGAAGTGTCTCGTCTCAAAACTATTTTAAAGCCGAGTGATGATTTCTGATGAATCAACAAAAAAAAAAAAAAAAAAAAAAAAGGTAAACGCAAAGTAAAATGCAGTACTTATGCAAACCAAGTGTAACAAAAACATGATTTATTGACTAGTGGCTAAATCCAGTTTGAGTAAGCCAGCCAGACCCCATCCAGTCATAATCATTCTCAAAAACCAGAGGGGGGTAAGCAAATGGCCCTAGTGCAACATCCAATGCAATTTCCAGTGTAGAATATCTCTCCTTAAACCCCTGACGAACATGGCTATTTATGCTGCAGACGTCGATTTTGCTGGTGTTTAAAAGTGGCAAAAATGCACCTTTGACATAGAGCCACGCAAGACAACAGAGTAACACACACACATTTCAATTTAATACATGCAAGCCATAAAAGAAAATTAATGAGGGAAGCAAAATCTTGCCTTCTCATGCAGTCATACAACATTATTGGTTGCCTTAGGACCCACTCTCTGCATTATTACCACAAGTAAAAATATACAAATTAATAGACATGTCAGGCAGTGTTGGGATGTGACAGGCTGCCTGTCATATCAGGAAGCTTCATAGAAGGGGGACAGTGAGGCAGGCTCAGTTATCTGCAGTGATATGTGACATTCTGGTGGGGAAAAGTTTCTCAGAGCGCCACTCTGAAATACCCAACCTTTCCAGTTGCTGCTTGGCACATATATCGGCTTGTGTATCTCTGCAGTAAAGCAAGTACATTCTCATTGTCTTTTGAGGTGCATGGCTCTACATGACCTGTCTTTTTCCACCATTCAGGTTTAAATGCATTTTCATTTGAGCTCAAACTGGACTGCAATTAAACCCAGGTATGCAGGTGCACAGGTCATTCGGGACATCCTGCAAGTCCCTCCGAAATTAAAGTCATGACACGTGTTGTGGATGAGGGGTGAACAGTGTGTTGGTGTGATACAAAAGGTTTGGTCTGTATGCTAAAGCAGCTCCTCTCTTGGTTTTTTAGGTTTATGAGGACATTGGCCGTTATGCAGAGATCCGTTTTGGGGTGGCAGGAGTTTTCCACGCTCTCGATCAGACCAGGGGATTCCTGCCTGGCCATCATCGCTTTCCAGATCAGAATCAGAGTGCATGAGTGCAGAAGATTTGGGAGCAGGAACTGGCTTCATGCGACCTGGAGGAATAAGACAGGGATAAGCATCTTTACGATGGAGAATGGGTCATATAGTAAAATAATCAGTAAGCCAGTAAGAAGTCTCTTATGCTTACCAAGGCTGCATTTATTTGATCAACAATGCAGTAGAACAGTACTATCATGATTTATATTTTAACATATGTTCAAATGTAATTTATTCTGGTGATGGCAAGCTGAATTTTCTGCAGCCATTACTGAAGTTTTCACTGACACATGATCTTTCAGAAATCATTCTGATATCCTGACGCTTAAGTATTTTTTTATTATTATTATTTTCAATGTTGGAAGCAGTTGTACTGCTTAATATTTGTGGAAACAGTGATGCATATATTGTCAGGATTCTTTGCTAAATAGAAATTTGAAAAAGAAATTCACTTTTGATTAATTTAATGCATCCTTGCTGAAAAATATTAATTTCTTTCAATTAATTAAATTATAGTTATTTAAAATATTGTTCAGCAGCTGACATCCCTAAAATGATCACATAATTATTTCCAATTTTATTACCAGGTCTTGGTAACTGTAATTCCAGAGTCTCTTGCTCATCCCTCTCCAGCATTTTATAGCGGCTCTTTCGTCTCACTTTGCTTTTCCGTCTGCTCAAGACATCATGCAGAATTTAAATAAACAATAAACCATGAATTAAAAAACTGATAAAAATAATAAACAGATTATCATCCGTCTAACCCTTACCTTCGACAACAGCACACGATACCCCATATTACAGTCGCTATGGCAACCACGATCATGAACGATGCTATCGTCACATATAATACACTCCATTCTGAAAGAATGAAACAGACCATCAAACCTTATGTGAACTAACTTAAAACAGCTTCCCTCCACAATATTTTGCTTCGTGTATCCTCACCACAATTGCTGTCAGCATCCCAAAAATAAGTACTGAATAAATTCTCCATCCAGAACGGGTGGCACACACAACGTCTGGTGAAGGAATCGCATTCCCCGTGACTGGAGCAGTTTAGCTGGCAGACTGGGGAGAGATCAGACAGTCAATTAGAGACACGCGATGGGCACGGCAATAATTAAGGAGTTAATTAAGCATTTAAAGAATACTCACTAACTGTGTCCACTCGCCGGGCCCTAAAGATAAGGAATTCATTTTTTTGCTTGCGAAATTTGTTGCGCAGTTCCATCGCAACACTATGGCCGACCAATGGAGGTCGTCCAGGACCTCCAGATACCAGAAATACCAAGCGAGTGCTGTAAAATTAAGCCATTTCATCATATATATGTAACATATATATATATATATATGTGTGTGTAAAACAGTTGTTATCAGGCTTTTGCCATCACTGGAGCAAGAGTGTGCATGATTTTAAACAGTTATTTCAAAACTAATGTTCCATTTATTTATATGAATCTTTGCATGAGTAAATTGAGAAATGTATTTTGCCATGAAGCAATTTAATCAGATCTGTGGAGGTGGGCACGAAGTTTAGCAGGTCTAAACTTGCATTAAGTTGGACTGACCTATGCTCATTGAAGGCACTAATCTCTCGCACAATGATATCACTGTCCAGGACACCCAGCAGGACGCCAACCTGCCTGATGAGCATATCCTTCTGTCTGCGGGACACCTGAGCCACAGCAACTTCCAGGATCAGCTCCACCAAGTCTCGCTCATAAACATCTGAGGAATGACAAGAGTATAATATCATTTCATATATTTGATTTATTTAATTATTTTATTGGCTCCTTTAGCTTTAAAAAAAGTAGCTGATAGCAATGCCAGTGAAATACCACAATTCCACACCACAGCCAAAACATGATAACTAAATATATATAACTAAATATATATAACTAAATAGAGCTTTATGATAAAGCATATGTAAGTATGATATAATACATCAACACTGTAAAGTACCAGTACTTTACACATCACTTACACAGCTTCAGCAGCATGCTGGAATACGTTAATGCAACATTATTAAAAATACTCATTTTATGTGATTATCTATTACAAGCATACTGACCTTGTCGAACCTCTACAGTGCCTCTATCAGTACTTGTCTTTCCCTTACTGTCAGTTACAGTCAGGGTGAAAATGTACTTCCCTTCCACCAGATTACCAAGAAAAAGCACTGCCTGGTGGTCAGAGTTATTCAAGACATCCTGGAAGAGAAAAAAAACAGGTCAGATTTCAATAGCATGCCAATCACTGCAGTACTGGTGTCTGACTCCTCATTCAGGTGGAGTTATCATATCGTTAGAGAACAAAGTCAAATAAACTGGTCTCACTTGTTCTGTCACTACACAGAACAAACAGTGTGACTGTTTGAATATTCAACAGAGCCATGTTTGTCATTAGCCGCATTTCCACTGTCGGGCCAGTGCGAGCCAGGGCTTTAAAAGGGCCGGGCAGGGCTAATAACCTCGGGCCAGTAGCACCGAGGCCAGAATAGCGCAGGGTTTCCACAGTCGAGCCTGAAGCTCCGCTGCATGTCATTAAATCACGCGCTTTACACGCCTCTCAGGAACAAAGTCACGCAACCTCATCATTTCACCAACAAAGAGAAGTTATCAGAAAACTAATACGGTTTTTTGTTTGCGTGCTTTGGTAAATATTCAAATTCAAAAGCATCGATTTTTACTATAGAATAAATGATACATTGATCATAATTAATTAATTTATCAGGATTCAAAATTAATCACACAGAAATAAATGTATTTCTATTTTATTTATTTTTAATGCTTATGAAAATAGCCTGCTTATTCAGTCGAGTCCGTTTCTGTTTATTTGTAGCCACAGTAGCCTATACGTCACATTTAGAATGAATTATAATATCTCTATTTTTATAAAAGCTCCCAAAAATAAAACATTATTATATTTCTATGATAGGCTACGTGGAGCTAAACTCTCGAGACGAGACTTATGACAGATAATATAAGTTACTAAATAATTACACGATTGTGATAGAGAATAAGAAGCTGACATCTGATTTCTTCAAGCGGTCATATTTACCTTGTTTACCATGGTAACGTTAATGCCTAGCGTGCACAGTCTTTCGTATCGCTTATAAATATTTCTGCTAGGGCTGCTCCGATCACGATCGGCCGATCGTTAATGCACATCTCGTCAGTAAAGCCGGTTCTCTAATCAGCGGTAAATTCCCTCAGGTGCGTGATTTCACATAGAGCAGCTGTTACTACACAGAGCCGTTGTTAACTGAGAAGATGCGCAAATAAACATCTTCTCAGTTAACAACGGCTCTGTGTAGTAACAGCTGCTCTATGTGAAATCACGCACCTGATGGAATTTACCGCTGATTAGAGAACCGGCTTTGCTGACGAGATGCGCATTAATGATCGGCCGATCGTGATCGGAGCAGCCTTTATTTCTGCCCTGTCTGGTGATTATAATTCACATCAGATCAAGTTATTTCAATCACTCGCTGCTGACTAAGAGTGAGTTTTGAGCTCAACGTATTTAAAAAAAGTCTTTAATGCTGGTGTTAAAGCTGTTCTTTAAAAAAAAATCTTTCTGAAATGATCCGCAGCGCTGAGCTTTCCAGACACGGAGAAACCCCACCTTTGTTCATAACCCCTCCTCTAGCCCCAGCTGGCCCGCTTTGGCCCAAGGTTTTCGTCGGGCCAAAAAACCCTGGGTGTTGGCCCTGAGGAAGCCCCGACGAGGCACGATCAAGCCCCAGAAGTGACAGTGGAAACGCGACTGGCCCTGGCACGCACTAGCACGCCCGGTTTAAGCTCGACAGTGGAAACACGGCTATTTGAATGTATGGAGCACGTCCAGTATAACTTTCGCTCTACTGAACAGTACTGACCCCTGCAGCCGGGCTGCTGTCTTCACGGGTCCAGAGGTAGCTGATGCTCCCCTTATCATCTGATGATCGAGAACCATCCAGAAATGCTGTACGGATGGGAAGAGTGATCGGAGGACTAGACAGCACTTTGGCAACTGGTGGCTGATCATCCTCTGTTTGAAAAAAGTGAAAAGGAAAATTATTTCTATTATTACAAACAGACAACCAGAGAACAGGTTGATTGTGGACTTGCCCTCATAAGCTGCATGAACAAGTCTTCTAACAAAGTCTACTAACACCCACATCAGTTTTTCCTGGATTTAGTTAAGTACACACACCTTCTCTGACAATGACAGAGACTGTGTCAGAATTCTCCAGCTTCCTTTCATCCGTCACTGTCAATGTGAAAATGTACTCGCCCTCCTGCAGACCAGTCAACACGGCAACTGCAGTGTCCGCATTATCAATTTTCACCCCTTCTGGGCCCCTGTAAAACCATCAAAAAATAAAACCATGAGTCTACAGTTAAAATTAATAAAAAATATTTTTAATACATTTAATACAAAAAGGCTGTCAATCAATTAAAGAAATTATTAAAATAGTTAAAATATGTATATATGCAGATTAATGAAAAAATAATAATTTCATAATATGAAAAGTAGTTTTACACTTGTGGCTAATCAATTCTGTAGTCCTTGAATAGACAAAATAGACAAATATTCTATAAGTTAGGGTTGGTTATTTTTAATGTTTTTAAAATTAACTAAAATTATTTGATTAAAAATACAGAAAAATGTGAATATTTTGAAATATTATTACAACCTAAAATGAAAAAAAAATCTGCAGATATTACTTCAGTGTCACATGATCCTTCAGAAATCATTCTAATATGCTGATATTGTTTGTGTTTGTGCATCCTTGCAGAATAAATGTATAATTTTCTTTTTTAAATAAACAAATCTTACTCAACCCAAACAAATGGTACTGTATGTTCAAGTATGAATTATGTGTTGTAAAATAAATCCAGCCCCAAAAATTAGATTGTGAACATTCAAGAAGTTCAAAATTTATAAATATACACACAAAGATATATGCAGGGAGAGTGTGCATGTGTAACTGACTTGGTTTTTGTCCAGTGGTAAGTGGCAATTTTTTGGTCATCGCTGCTCTTGCTACCGTCCAGCGTGGTACGATCAACAGGAAGTGTCAGCTCCTTGTCTGGACCAGCATCCGCTACAGGTGGCTTGTTATTTTCTGCAGGCATTTTGCATACAGTGTGCTCAAGCTCAAATAGCAGCTTCAAAAACAGATGTACAAGTTAAATAGGAATCAGAGTGCTCTGTGTTTAAAAAGATACCTGGCTGGACAATGACAGTGACCTGAGCCGTGTCTTGCTGGCCAGACGAGTCAGTGACTGTGAGCTGAAAGGTGTAGTCGCCTTCCTGCATGGCAGAGAGCTGCAGAATGGGCATCCTCACACCCTAAGGAGAACAAAACAAAGGTGTGCTCACTAATCCACTCTTTGGCAAACATAATAAACATAAATGGCATTTGAAATAGCATCGTGTTTGTCATGTACCTGCATCTCCACCACCTTGCCTTTGCTTTCAGGGCTGAGTGACCATTCGTAGGACAGATTCTCATGGTCATCAGTGCTTTGGTTGCCATACAGTGTGATATAGTTGCGTGGCAATGTGATCACTTGGTTGGGTCCAGCATTAGCTGTAGGCCTGTAGTCCGTGGCCTTGTTGACTAACAACATGGCTTGGGTTGAATCCTGAGCTCCATCCGAGTCAGTCACTGTAAGACTTTTGAAGGAAAAATAGATATAGCATAAACTTTCCAAACACACTTGTGGGTCAGGCGTTATTTATATTTGAGTGTTTTTAAATTGAGTGTTTTTAAATAATTTGCTTGAGGACAGACTGGTTTGCCAGGTTTTAGGCAATAGCTTTCTGATTACTGCCTAAGGTCTGAAGCCTTCAGTAAAAAGGTTACAAGGAGGCCCAAAGAAAAATTTGGGCAGGCCAGAATGTGAATGATAAGATGGATAAGACATACCTGAAGGTGTAGTTACCAGGAACCAGATTGGTTAGAGTGAGAATAGCAGTGTCACCCGAGGCCTTTTCCTCTCTGAGTGGCCCCTTCACCTCCTCCCAATGCCACGACACAACTTTATCATCATCGGTACTCTCTAAGAAACACAAGACATTTATGATCACAGATATATCAATAGTTACACTTTGCCACCACAGAGAACTTGAAAAACATTTTTGATATTTAAAGATTTGTCTGATATTCTGCTTGATAGAACTTACATTAAAACACTTCTGTTATTTTGATGTTGTCATTATAAAAAATGAAGCTGTCACTGCAAGTTTCACAATTAACAAAAAGTCTTCAATATTCTTTCTTTTTATTAACGGTGGAGCTCTATGCATTACAGAACTGTTGTACTGTCAATCTGATTTCTGCAGCAACATGCATAACTTACACTACCGGTCAAATGTTTGTGGTCTGTAAGAATTATATAAATATATTTTTTTAAAATGTATCATATCAAAATGTATGAAACTAAAGAGTGGAGTAATGGCTAGTGAAACTGTAGCTTTGACATAGCAGGAATAGATTACATTTAAAAAAAATATATAAACATTTAAATTGTAAAAATATTTCACAACATTATTGTTTGTACTGTATTTTCGATCAAATTGTTGAGCATAAGAAACTTCAGATCCGATCACGGGATCGAAAATCGGGCCCGATCACGTGGTTTCAGACTCGATCGGAATCGGACGTTACCGCCTGATCAGGACTCGGATATATAATAAAGGTGTGAATAAATATAGATTTAAACTCAAAGAGACAGGATAGTCTGATCTGGTGTTTTATTCGGAACCAGAATAAGGCGAGATGTACATCACGGAGCGCTAAACACTCCTGCAGTGTGCGTTTCATTCATACTCGACGCCAGAGGGCGCTCTCGCGCAGAAAGTCATATAAGGAAATTCCTAATATGGACAAAAGCATCCAGCAGTTATTTTCACAGAAAAACAGAAACTTTTGGAAACACGAAGACATTAATATACGATTACGACAATATATGGTTTTTCAAGTCATCTCCAGCAGGTGATAAAGTATATGAACAATGCAGTGCTAATTGACATAGCATTTATTACAGTATAGAAACTATTCTGCCCTATTATGTGATAAACAGTGTTTGTAGTATATAAACAAATCATTATTATTTGTTATTGTCCAGCAGTTATAGATTTCTAAGCCAAAGAAAAATGTAAGTTGCCTATACTACCAGTCAGAAGTTTATGAACAGTAAGCTTGTTAATGTTGTTTAAAGAAATCTCTTCTGTTCACCAAGCCTGCATTTATTTGATCCAAAGTACAGCAAAACAGTAACATTTTGAAATATTTTTACTAGCCTATTTAAAATAGCTGTTTTCTATTTGAATATATTTCAAAATGTAATTTATTGAACATCCTGGATCTGTTTTCTCTCTCTTCTTTATTCTTTTTTTATGTATTATAGAAGTATGGGATCGGGACTCTGTATCGGTAGATACTCAAAATCAAATGACTCAGACTTGGACTCGAGGGCAAAAAAACCTGATCGGGACATCCCTAAAAAACATTATAACATGCTATTATAAGAATAAAATAACATTTAATAAATCTAATACGCACGACTGCCATCAATCACAGTGGAGCTTGTAGGCAAGGAGATCTCCTGGTACTTTGGAGAAACCACAGCAACAGGTGGCTTATTTACTCGTGGCTCTATAGAAAGCAAGAAACACAGGACTTATACATATTTTATGTGACATTTATACGAGCCTCCCAAACAGCAAGTCTGAAAACTGAATCCAGGACAATTAGCAGGTACATCAATACTAAAGTTACCTGGATTGACAGTAACGTTGACATATCCCTCCCCATGAGCACTGTCGCCATCCACTACCACTTCAAACTCATAGAGGCCTACTGTCAGCTAACGAAAACATGTTCGGAATATTAGAAACATGTAGAATATTAAAAGTCAAGCCTTTCAGACAATAAAAGAAAGATCTATTTTTTATGTACCTTACTGAGCTTAAGCGTCTTGCTGTGTTTACCCTCCATTTCTCCACTGTAGTCTTTTGGATGTGTCCTCAAACGCCAGTCAAAGACATAGTTAGTCCCTAAAGGAATTAACATAGAAATGAATACAAAGATCAAGGAGGAGATCTAATTGCAATGGCTTATCTAGAGCAGTACCTGTAGGGGGTGCTGGCACTACGAAAGCATTGAGCTCCACCTCATTGCGTGGTAAAGTGACCTCCACATTGTGGCCAGCAGACACAACCAGCTCATGCACTTTTACTTAAAACAAATGACATTACACAAGGTTTTAATACATCACGGATAAGTGAAGTGAAGTGAAGTGAAGTGACATTCAGCCAAGTATGGTGACCCATACTCAGAATTTGTGCTCTGCATTTAACCCATCCGAAATGCACACACACAGAGCAGTGAACACACACACACACACACTGTGAGCACACACCCGGAGCAGTGGGCAGCCATTTATGCTGCGGCGCCCGGGGAGCAGTTGGGGGTTCGATGCCTTGCTCAAGGGCACCTAAGTCGTGGTATTGAGGGTGGAGAGAGAACTGTACATGCACTCCCCCCACCCACAATTCCTGCCAGCCCGGGACTCGAACTCACAACCTTTCGATTGGGAGTCCGACTCTCTAACCATTAGGCCACGACTTCCCACTGCTTTTCATTTACTTTGGAAAACTCACAAGACTGGTACATGCATAAAAGTACAATAACACAATTCTAGAGAGCAGTATGATGTACTAGCTGGTGTTGTTGGTGGAGTCACTGAACGGGGGTCAGACGTGGACCGTTGTGGCTGATTACTGTTGTTCAATGCTGAATGATCCACTGTGTCTGTATCCAGTGTTGAATTATGCTCAGCTGCCTGTTCGCCAGTGTCACTATGTGGAGGGGCTACATCATTGGATGTGGTCGGTGGCGCTGTGGGTTTCACAGACAAGTCCTGTTCTATTTCCTGAGGGTGAAAATATCAGTTAGTTCACAGTGATATGCTTCAAATCAAGAAGCAAAGTGTTAAATTATGCTTTAGGGCAGGGATACTAGATGTCTATAATATTTTGTCTAAATAAATAAAAAAAATCCCTAATTTTAAATCAACAGTTTTATGCTTTAGGATAGTGTGTCTCATTTACTAACTCGGATAATCCAGATTCATCAACATTAGAATAAGGGTCATAATAAGTATCCTCATATAAATGTTTAAAACATTTATTAGCATGCACTTATTAGTGAATGATACCAACTGTTAAAGTCCTCTGAGATGATGTAATACAGCTTACATGCTCTGTTTCCCTGATTTCTCTGATGTCCTCAGCATTTCGAGCTTTCCTGCGCATGCTCTTGTTCAGTTGCTGCAGAAGCCCCAGAGATTTTCTATGTGGCTGAGGAAGCCACATAATGGAGCAGCCCTCTTTTCGAGCACAGGCCAGTAACACACAGCGACCACCGAGACTCCACACAGCACCGCAGGTGGGCTGCATACAGCAGGCTTCCCAGCACCGAGGCCCTCCGCCATCTACTGCCAGGGGCTGCCAGCCCAGACCAATGACGCTGCTCCAGTGAATACCCAGTACACCACCCGTTACTGTGCATATGCTGGCCGAAACCCCTGAGACAGACAAGGTAAAAAAAAAAAAAGGTTAACAAGGGGAAAACAGACCTGAGAAAAAGAAAGGATGGACAGTATGCATGCACAGGGATATCAGGATAACTGATAAATGGCTGATATACTACACCACTTTGCCTAATAAATTTATATATCAACAAATAAATAAATTATTATTTTTTTTTATTAAATTAAATAATAAATATTAAATGAAATAAAATATTATTAAAAAAAAATAAAAATAAACTGAAAGAAGCATTAAATGCTGACAATGGTAAAATGTAAATGTCTAAATGTAAAAATATAGGAAATAAGCATGCACAATTAAATATCTGACAGTAATATATCATAAAAATATATCAGACAGTATACTTATGCTGCAAATCAACAGTTCTTATTTAAAAGAAAAACCTGAAAAACAAAACAATTGAAAAGTAAAACAATTGAAAGAGGGAGAAACTCACTTTATGAAATATATGTTTTTTTCCCAATGCATGTCAGCCACAATTATTGGCACCCCTAGAAATATCTAGGTATATATTCCCATTCATACATTTTTTTTTGCACACCTGGGCTTCTCAAAATAGAAAGTGGCTGTAAGAAAATAGCAAAAGCATTGTAAATCTCCATAAGCACCATAAGGGCAATAATTAAGAAGTTCCAATCAGCTAAAGATGTTACAAATCTGCCTGGAAGAGGACGCGTGTCTATGCTGTTCTAATGCACAGTGAAGAGGGAGAGTCTGAGTGGCTAAAGACTCTCCAAGGATCACAGCTGGAGAATTGCAGAGATTAGTTGAGTCTTGGAGTCAGAAAGCCTAAAAAAATAAAAAATCTGACTGCCCCTACGTCACCGCATGTTGTTCAGGAAAAATCCTCTTCTCTAGTCCAAATACAAACTCCAGCATTATCATCTGTCAGACAGAACTGGAACTTCAAACAGGACTGGCTTCTGTGGCCAGATAAAATGTAAAAAAAAAAAAATACTAAAAAAAACTTTTTGCTAGCAAACCCACCAGATGGGTTTAATGCAAACAGAGATAAATAGTACCCCATGTCAAGGGTTACATATACTGCTGGATCTTTAATGTTGTGGGCCTATCTTTCTGCCGGAGGTCCTGGACATCTTGTTCAGATACATGGAATCATTACATTGATATTACATGGCATCGATACATGGGGGATTCTATCAAAAACCAACAGATAAAAAATTGAAACCTGACTACCTCTGCTTATAATGGGCCGTTGTTCGATCTTCCATCCGGACAATGATCCAAAACAAACATAAATCAACAAAATAATTTGTCCCTGAGCACAAAATGAGGTTTCTGCCATGGCCGTCCCAGTTCCCTGACCTGAGCCCCAAAGAAAATGAGTGGAGTGAACTGAAGAGAAGCACCAACACTGAGCTATGAATCTGAAGGATCTGGAGAGATTCTGGATGAAGGAATGGTCTCTGATCTCTTGTCAGGTGTTCTCCAAACTCTTCAGGCATTACAGAAGAAACTCAAGATCTGTTCTCTTGGGAAAAGGACATTGCAATTATTGGGTGCCACTAATTGTGGCCAACCAGAACTAAAAAACATTTATTTTATAATGAGATTTTCCCCCCAGTTTCCATTGTTTTACTTCAATGATACAGTAGGTAAGAATTTTGTGAATTTTTCAATGAAACATCAAAAGGCATCTCAATGAGCATCTGATGAGGCCAAATATATTCTAAATTCTAAAATAGGAACTTGGACTTGGAAATTCTAAGAAAATGAACACGCACAATTAAATATCCAATATCAGATTATAAATCCCCAATATTGACAAATATCAAAAATTAGGGGGGACAAAAAATGTATTGTCTTTATATTGGCTGATAATGGAGAATCATCTGATATTAAAACTCTATACTATTTTGCCTAAATTAACGCTGAATAAATAAATCAAATCCCTCGTTTTAAATGTCACAAGTGATTTTAGTCGCTACAACAATGTAATGTAATATTTAAAAAAAGCTATTTTATTCTAAATATTAAATAATTTATTTTTGTTTGTTTTTACAATTTTAAGTGAGCATTAGATGACGTCAAGGTTAATATATGAAATCTTAAAATGGGGAAATAAAATATTTATCCAATATAAACAGATACTGATAGATTTAACAATCTCTAATATTGGCCGATATATTTGAAATAATATACAATTAATATGGTAAGGAAATGGCAATTCAAATCGAAAGATTCCAACATAATCTCAACAGCTGAGCTCAGAACAATAGGCTACTGACAACTCATGCATGTAGACTCACATCTAGCCCTAATGCAATGGGAAATAATGCCTGTCCATGCTACAACAAGGAAAGGCTGTTTATCATACAGGTCACTAACACATTGCACTTGACAGCTCTAACAAGTTCTAGGAAGTCAGAGTCCAGTTAGACATCCACCCCCTTCCCTTCAAAGATACTGTTTTGTCTATGAAGTCTCTAACCATGACAACAGGGGGTTGCTTATTATGGGCTAGCAAATGAAATCCGAACTGCAAGACACAGCCCCACCCCTGCAGCTTTTCTTTGGGGTGGGGGACTATGGGCCTGTTGTGCAATTTCCCCCCTTTTGTGAAAAGAAACACAGTGTCCATTATGCTTCCCTCCAAATCAGTGCCATCACTCACGACTGCAACAAGTCACAAATATATACTCATACATGCTAACAATGGTCCCAACAGTTGACTGTTTGTCCAACATCCAACTATTTGATTAATGATGCTGACAGGTGTTGTTTTAATGTCATTCTGTGCTGTCCGCACACATTTCTTTTTACATTTAGCATAATTTCTTTATCCAAAGCAACTTAAAGTGCATTCTGGCTATTAAATATTTTTTTTTTTTACCAGTATACGTGATCCCTTGGAATTGAACCCATGACCTTTTGTAGTGCTAACACAATGCTCTACCACTGAGCCACAGGAAAATTTGTCTGCTTTCTGCCACTGATATTATTTGTTATATATGATATTTTGTGATAAATACTGAGTTATTTCATAGAGAGATCACAGATCTCCAGAAAAAATCTACAAGACCTGCTTACCAGAGACGGAGCAGAGAAAACACAGACAGCCCAGGCACAGTGAGGTCAATTGGACGGGCCATTTCAACCTGTTCATCCTTGGCTCCGCACTGGGCATCTTTCAACTAAGCGCGAGGACCTTGGAAAGAAAAAGACAAAAGTCACACAGCCAATTCACCTGACCAATGTTAAACAAAAACCTAGACTACAACATACATTAGTTTGCTTTAAGTCAGCTAAGTTGCTTAGAATGTTTGTCATACCTTTCCCTAAAAACGATACAGAAATCCCAGCAATACAGGGAGGCAAATGATATGAGATGTGAGCAGACAGATGCAGAATCGTCCACAAAAACCCCTCCCGAAGCCACAGCTGCATGGCACCTCAGCACGGTGTAAATACAGGGATTTCTGTTACAAAAAATTCTTATTAAACAAATTAATGTCAAGGATCACGGGAGAAATCATGATGCCAGCTTAACATCGCAATGTCTGTCAGTCATCGTCAATGGACATCTCATTGTCTATTGGCCCAACCCTATATAAATATAGATCTATATATTATATATATATATATATATATATATATATATATATATATATATATATATATATATATATATATAGATAGATAGATAGATAGATAGATAGATAGATAGATATATAGAGAGAGAGAGAGAGAGAGAGAGAGAGAGCGAGAAAAAAAAGTGTCAGGAGAATTAAAAATAACATTCCCAAATATTAAACCTCAAAAAAGATTTTCTTTCAAGATATACTAAATTTACTCCACAAACAGTACAATATTCAGATGAGAACTTCTCAAAATGACAAACAAACAACGGCAGGAATTATCAGGATGCAAAGGAATTAATATTTAAAGATATTATGATTCAAAAATTATGATTATGTCATTTAATCAATTGGCATATTGTTCCAAACCTGTATAGGACTTTCAGTCTACTGTGAAACACAAAAGGAGATGTTTGACAGAAATGACAGCTGCGGTCATTTTTCATTCTCGGCATAATCTTACACATTATGAAAACGAAAGGTGACTGAAGCTGTCACTCTGCCTTTCTTTTGTTTTTCATAAAAGAAAGAAATGAACAATTCCTTTAACACGTTGGCATTTTTTTTCTGCATGAAATTCTGCCGTAAATAATACCAAGATAGTTACCAGAACCCATTGGTTTTGATGTTATGATGGACAGTCAGTTCAACGCGTCGCGACCGTGATGTGAACAGTAACAGTTACTGTACATGACAGTCGAAGCTGAGGTGTCGCATTTAAGACGGTTTTGTGAAGACAAGGAAGCGATAAAGATCCGGGCTGGCAACGGTCATCACAGGCATTTTTTTGCGCCAACACAAATACAGTTCGACGCAGTGTAAACGGATTCACCCGTGGTAAACCCTCCGGGGGTTATTATTTTCCGTAGGACCGCATGCAGAGTTAACTATCATTTTGATGTCGATAAACAGTTAATTGTGTAAAGGGTGATATTAATCACATTCGCTGTTTAAATCAATCCTAAAATTGTCGTGTTAGTTCAGAATCTGAAAGTGATTTTAAATACACCATTTCACCTGCAAGTTGGAAACGCTCACACTGCGTACTGCATGCCATGTGTAACCTCAAAAATGTTACATCTCGTTGATATTGGTTATTTTGCTGATTGTCATGCATGATTGGTTGAAGCTCGCGCGTTTAAGGCAGTTTTTGGTGATTACCGGTGGACAACCCATGGACAGGTTGCTAACAGCTGTTCAGTCTTGGTTACTGGATATGATAACTCACGAATTAGTGAACATCATCGCGCGACTCTGTGTATATATACAGATATGTTGCGCTCAGTGACAACCAGCGTAAAATGTCACTCACCTGCTCACTGTCAGTCAGATTTCTGTAGCGCAAAATGACATTAGACTCCTTCAGCAGCAGGACCTGTTTTCATCTTGATCTGGGTCATTAATCTCTCGCAATCACACCTTCACGCCGGAAACAGACCAAAGAGCTTACAGCGAAGCAGCGCATTTCCGCCCCGCACACCGAGTGGTCAAGATGAAAGTTTAGTGTTCGATCGCAAAACAGAACTGAAACTTGAATGGTTGTAGTGACTATTCTAAGTTACCAACAGAGTTAGAGTTATAACAGAGTTGTAATAATACTATTCATTTTATAAATCAATAAAGAGGCCACTCACAAACATGGCCGCAATAACTCTCCGAAACGTCACTTCCGATTTTAATTTCACATATGTTACAACCATAGACAGTAAAAGAAGGGTTACAACCATAGACTGTATAACAAAGAAAATGTATTACAAAGTAAAAGAAATGCAATTTAAAATTCTTAATAACTACTATCCATCTGCGGAGACAGTGAGGGGTAGAATTGGTTTTGAAGTTGACCCTTGCGACTTTTGTCATGAAAACCCAGAAAGAACTGAGCATTTATTCTTCCTTTGCTCAGTTAGTAGTTTTGGCAGAATGTCCAAAGATGGTTAAAAAATAAAATTAGCGAACTTGAACAATTTACAATAGAAGATATTCTTATTTATAATTCTAAACTGACGAGGGATCTTTCACTTTTGATTAACATTATCATCATTATGGGTAAATACCACATTCACATAAGTAAATGGAAAAAACAATTACCAAATGTAAACTGTTTTAAAAATGAATTTCGTATGTTATTATCCTCCTTGAACCTTGTAAAAAATTCTAAAACTGTAGAAGCTATTTGTTATGCTGCTGAAATGTTTTTGATCCTGTAACACATCCTATTTTATTTCGTGAACAATGCCTTATTTTATTTATTTATTTATTTATTTTTTCATTGTCAAATCTGCATTTTGTTGATGCCTTGCCCGGGTTTCTTATGCTGTTGTCTCCACGAGAGTTTGTAATAAACACTATTAAAAAAAGAAAAGAAAATTTATTAATCTGTAATGCCTAAAAGTACATTATTTTTTAATTATTTATATGTACATATTTATAGTCAGGATTAAGATGTGTGTATACTATTAATGTATAAAAAAATTACATGTAAAACTGCTTTTATTTTTATACGTTTTTCACGTAGAATTAATAGCTAGATATAATTACTATAAGTATAACTATGGCTTCATTTTTTATAAGACCAAAAATAAAATAAAATAAACACTGCTAATTCTTACCTTTGGCAAAATATGAGAGCTCTATTTTATTCTATGTAAATGGTAAGCAAGATGTTTGTTTTTAATAATCATACTGTAGACATCATTTCACCACACCAGAGAGCGCTGTCTTTCTTATTGAGTTTTAGCTCTAGCTCTAAACAGTTTCATATGGAACACTACACCACAAGGAACTTCTGACTGTGGCCTGTCTTCCTCCATCTGTCCCTGTTTATTGTAAATACCAGAGGGTAAAATGCAAGCTTATGTACCGTACATATATACAGTAATAGAATAAAGGTTTGGACTTTGGGCTGTGAAATTTAAAAATAAATTGAAAAATAAATGGTATCTACATGTAAAAAAAATGCAATATAAAAGTAATAACATTAATATAATTTTATAGGAATGAACTGGAGAAGATAGCAAAGAAAAAGCAGTTCTCATGACTGAGAGAACGCCAAGAGTGTTTTGTATAATATTGGCGAAGGGTGGCTTTTGAAAAAAAAAAAAAAAATTCATTTATACATATTGCAAATATTGCATGCTACATGATACACATTTCACTTGTGTTATTTCATAGTTTTAAAGATTTTATAGTTTTTCTAAAACAGTAATAAAAAGAATGAGTAGGTGCCCAAATAGAGTATTTGCATTTCCTGGAAGTATAAACAAAAGACTCACTGTTTGCTTGCTTCTAAGGATTTAGAGCCCATTGGAAGAACTGATACAGGATCATCAAGGTCAGGGGTCAAAGCAGGGCTCTATATCTTTTCATCAAAACAGCCCTTAAGCCATCTGCATATTCAACAGTACCTGTACCTCAAGTGAACTGATCTGCTTTATTACTTGCAGCCTAAATATCCCTCTGTCACTTGTGACATGATGACTTCAGTCCAGGAATATGCTTTGTTCTTTTGCATACTTTGCATTGACCTGGCCGCTCATGTGCAAAATGGCAGTGGTGAACTGTTGCAGCATGATATTTACATATGAAAGGAACAGTGCAGGAGATTAAAAGCATGTCAGGTAGCAAGGCTGGGTATTCTATTTGAGCAGTGAATCATACTGTAATAATGACTTTGGGAAAGCAAGTTTTTCCTGATGACATTATATTATTGTAACAAAATGAAAATGTCACCCCAAAATGAAAATTCTGTTTACTCATTTTCTCACCCAGGTTTTAAAGAAACTGTATCTGGACCTGAGACAAAGAGTAAAGACGGGAAATTGCAAATCCAGGACATTCATCCCTCGCCAGCTAAGTGGCTGCCACTGAGACAAATGGGAATGCTATTGGATAGATTTGTCAGGTATCATACACCTTCTTTGGTTTACAGAGCATGGGCTGTCTCCAAGACAAGTTTGATTTCAGTCAAATCTGTCTGGTAGCGTTTTATATACCTTATTTTACCTTTAATAGCCAGGCATATATATTCCCGGCTAAGTATAATCTAAGAATTTTTTAAATTATGTTCTCCGTAATTTATGGAAAAGTTATTTCCAAATGTTCTTAGAACTTTCAAAATTTCCAGCTTTTAAATGATTTAAAAAGTTTATTTTTTCTTCTTGTTTATGAGAATGTTAGCAAAACCCTTAACTGTTGAAGCTAGTCCTAATGCACTTGCAAAAATTTCCCTAGCCATCTATATGGTATAATCTTAGTAACTGGATTCAGAGTGTTCCCACAAACTCTTTAGCTATAGTGTGCTGAAAGCTACTGCTCTTGAAAACCTGAAGGGAAAGAACTGCAGAAACAGTCTACTGGCTTGACTGACATTAATTATTTCCATTCTTAAGTCACTCAAATATTTTTACTGGTTATATAACCAAATGGTATTTAAACACATTGGACTTATATAGTGAAATCATATTACATGTATATAGCAGGGACACCATAAATGGTTAATTTGGGCACTTACAGTAAATAATTATATCTGAGTCTTACATATAATTATCATCTACAAAAACATGCAAGTTTCCAGTAATAAACATTAATGCTCTTTAATTTGTTGTCCAACCATTTCTGAATCATTTATTGAATTTACGCAGATAAAGCTTTTCAAGATAGCAGACTGGTTTGACTGATTTGTTTGTGGTGGACACGAACTGATGGATGAGGTAATAAAGTACTATTCAAAACGACTGTCAATGGTGTATATCCTTACTGGAGGAACTGATGCATTCAACTGTAATCAGCTCTGTAGCTTCAGGGACTTGACATTTAATGTGAAAATATGCTACTTAACGGGTTTCAACCTCACACCTCACACCACCTGAACTTATCAGTTATATAACAACAATGTGCAACACACTCAAAGAATAATTAAAAACATGAACAAGACAAATATATAAAATGGACACATTGAGCATTTATTCATGTAAATGGCTATGATATGATTATGATACATGCGACTGACAAATTATGTACTAGAGGGCTGCATTGGGTTTGGGCTCCCATGGGACCCAACACAAATCTCGCAGGAGCTGGCAGTTTTATCTTTGCTGAAGGTGGGAGTGGGCGGTCAGAACATTTCACGGGAGACCCACGGGGAACGGTGGTTTGTAGTAGAAATGGAGTCAACACAAGAAGTTGAGAAGAAATTTAAAGGTGTTGTTCACTTGACAAAAGCAAAGCAAGGCAAGTCAGACATCTGGAAACAATTATCATTTGTCACTGAAAAAAATGGGAAAGAGCGATTTCCTGTCCTCTCAAAATTCATACATTTTATCTTGAGCTTTCCCGCATCTAGTGCGCCGTCAGAGAGGGCTTTCAGTGTTTGTGGGCGGATCTTGGAAGAAAAACACACAAGTTTGGGGTCAGTCAGCAATATTGTCACGGCTTACGCTGCTGGAAGGAACACGGAACCGAAGGATAAACGAAACAAGGCTTTATTATATCCAACATAGGCATTATCCAAATATGGATCACAGAGGAAGACACAGGTAAGTAGCAAGTAACTGGTAGCAAGTAACTGGTAGCAAGTGGCAAGTAACAAGTAACAAGTAACAAGTAACAAGTAGACCCGACCAAACAGAACTGAAAGGACAAGGCTTTTATACAAGGGATAATGGGAAAACACAGGTGGATGGAATCACTAAATTAACCGGGAAATAGAACACATGGAGAAATGAATAGACACACCTGGGAACTAATCAAACCACACACGGAAGACAGAAACTGGAACACAGGGGCAAAAACACACAAAATGAGTCCAGGTATGTGACAGTACTCCCCCCTCCCGGTAGGTACGTCCTCGCACCGTAGAAACAACAAAGGGAGGCATGGGTGGGAACTTGGGAGGAGGTTCCGGTGGAGGACAGCCTCCCAGGAGGGGGCCAGCAGACAGGGACCACAGAGGAAGGAGCCAGGGAGGAGACGACGGAGGGAGGAGCCAGGGAGGAGACAGGAGGGATCTGAAGCAGGAGGCACCCAGCAGGGCCCAGGCCATAGCCATAACGGCCCAAGGTGGGCCCGACGGTGGAAGGAGCCATGCAGGAGGAATGGTGGCCGACTCCAGGGACTCGACCCACGGCAACGGAGCAAGTGGAGGAGGAGCCCGAGGCGGAGACGGAGAGCCGAAGAGCCAGGGTGACGGGGAGGAGCCGGAGGTCCTAGGCGGAACAGGTGGCTCTGGTGACTGACGCGGCGATGTGGATCCGGAAGGCCGCGGTGAGGCCAGAGTGACAGAGGACTGAGGTGTAGCCGAGGGGATGAAGGAGCCTGACGGAGCCGGAGGGACGGAGGGATGAGGCGAAGCCGGAGGAGTGGAGTCCCGAGGCATAGGATGGACGACGCCAGACCAAGGCGGAGCCGGAGGGACGAGGGAGCCAGGCAGAGCATGTGGACTGCCGGGCCACGGCGGAGAGGAAGGAGCTAGGAGCCATGGTGGAGCCGACGGGTCAACGGGCCGAGGCGGAGTCCAGGCCTCAGAGGCTGGAGGCGGAGGTGAGGGAGACGCCGACCAAGGCGGCGCTGGAGAATGGCGGTCCCACTGAGCTCGCACCACAATGATGGTAGGCTGAGGGCGAGCAGAGGGGCAGCCAGACGACAGCGGAGGAGGAGGCAGGAGTGGGTGGGAGGGTGGGAATTTCGGAGGAGCAGGCACTGGAGTGAGCTCTGGGGCTGGAGCCCTTCCTGGGCTTAACTGGAGTTTAGGAGCCCGTCCTGGGCTTAACTGAGGATCAGGAGCCCGCCCTGGGCTTAACTGGGGTCAGGAGCCCGTCCTGGGCTTAACTGGGGGTCAGGAGCCCGTCCTGGGCTTAACGGGGGATCAGGAGCCCGTCCTGGGCTTAACGGGGGATCAGGAGCCCGTCCTGGGCTTAACGGGGGATCAGGAGCCCGTCCTGGGCTTAACGGGGGATCAGGAGCCCGTCCTGGGCTTAACGGAGGATCAGGAGCCCGTCCTGGGCTTAACGGGGGATCAGGAGCCCGTCCTGGGCTTAACGGAGGATCAGGAGCCCGTCCTGGGCTCAACGGAGGATCAGGAGCCCGTCCTGGGCTCAACGGAGGATCAGGAGCCCGTCCTGGGCTCAACGGAGGATCAGGAGCCCGTCCTGGGCTCAACGGAGGATCAGGAGCCCGTCCTGGGCTCAACGGAGGATCAGGAGCCCGTCCTGGGCTCAATGGAGGATCAGGAGCCCGTCCTGGGCTCAACGGAGGATCAGGAGCCCGTCCTGGGCTCAACGGAGGATCAGGAGCCCGTCCTGGGCTCAACGGGGGATCAGGAGCCCGTCCTGGGCGTAACGGGGGATCAGGAGCCCGTCCTGGGCTTAACGGAGGATCAGGAGCCTGTCCTGGGCTTAACGGAGGATCAGGAGCCCGTCCTGGGCTTAACGGAAGATCAGGAGCCCGTCCTGGGCTTAACGGAGGATCAGGAGCCCGTCCTGGGCTTAACGGAGGATCAGGAGCCCGTCCTGGGCTTAACGGAGGATCAGGAGTCCGTCCTGGGCTTAACTGAGAAACTGGCATAGGTGAATTGGAAACCCCCTCATTTTGACCCATTTGGCGCTCCACATTTTGCTCCCTCGTGGTGGGCAGTGTCGCCGGCTCTCGCACCTGGTCTGACGGGTTGCTCT
The DNA here is from genome assembly GCF_963082965.1 of Carassius carassius. Lineage (NCBI taxonomy): Eukaryota > Metazoa > Chordata > Actinopteri > Cypriniformes > Cyprinidae > Carassius > Carassius carassius. The sequence continues at coordinate 13,206,376 of NC_081779.1, forward strand.
CTGGCTCTCCGTCGTCGGTGGGCTCGGGCTTATGCCCCGTACCGTGGGGAGATTGTAGGCTGGGCTCTGGGTCCAGAGTGGACCTGGCGAGATCCTCCATTGGGCAGACCGTGAGAGGTGACCCATTTCTCACCAGATTCCACTCTACAAACGCGGCGAAGTCCTCCCGAGGACCATCTTCGTTCGACAACGATCTGCACTTGGAGTTCAGGCTGGCGTGATAGAAGCAGCAGAGCGCTCTGTCCGGGTAGCTGGTGGCATTAGCTAGCAGTAAAAACCGTCTGGTATGGTCCTCGAGAGAAAGTTCCTCCTGCTTCAGCAGGAGGAGGAGGAATTCGGGGCGATAGAGGGGATCCATGACACACTACGGAAAGAAAAAGACTGTGAAAAAAACGGAAGACAAAACGGAGGGAAAACACGCAGTTTTTAATTTTTTGGGGTCGGGTCTTCTGTCACGGCTTACGCTGCTGGAAGGAACACGGAACCGAAGGATAAACGAAACAAGGCTTTATTATATCCAACATAGGCATTATCCAAATATGGATCACAGAGGAAGACACAGGTAAGTAGCAAGTAACTGGTAGCAAGTAACAAGTAACAAGTAACAAGTAACAAGTAACAAGTAACAAGTAACAAGTAACAAGTAACAAGTAACAAGTCCCGACCAAACAGAACTGAAAGGACAAGGCTTTTATACAAGGGATAATGGGGAAACACAGGTGGATGGAATCACTAAATTAACCGGGAAATAGAACACATGGAGAAATGAATAGACACACCTGGGAACTAATCAAACCACACACGGAAGACAGAAACTGGAACACAGGGGCAAAAACACACAAAATTAGTCCAGGTATGTGACAAATATAGGGCTACATTTCCTTCATAGTAATATGGAGTAAGCAAAGCAATAAGGCCCAGTGATCAAATTCATTTCTTTGTTAATATATATATATATATATATATATATATATATATATATATATATATATATATATATATATATATATATATATATATATATATATATTAGTATTGTTTATTTTCTTTTTTGCAATAGCCTGTTAAGCAAGCTATTGTGAATGTGAAATCTGTGAGATTTTTTAAAAAGCATTCTATTTTTTTCTGTTTTGTATTACTTTTGTTAAAATTATATCTAGCATGTTTTTAAAATTCTCTGGGTTTATTTATTTAACGGTAAAGTTATTTCCTAGTTAATCGTTTGATGCATGTAGTAGGCCTAGCCTGCTTTTTAAAAACTTTGTTGCCGCTAGTTGTGGTTTGTTTTAACAGTTAATGTTTTATAAGCTAATAAAAAAATACCTAATGTTTTTTGTCATGTGTGGTGCTTTGGTTTAGCATCGGTTACTTCATATTATTTAAATGTAATCATGTTTAAACTGTTATTCTGGATGTTAACTTGAACGAATATTTAGTCTGACTACCTGTTTGTGTACATTTTTCACAAGCTCTGAGATAAAGTCCGTGGGAGCAGGCAGGAGTGGACATAAATATTGCAGGTGCGGGCAGGAGTGGAACACATAGGTTGCAGGAGCGGGCGGGTGTGGGTTTAAGAAAACAGTCCCACACAGGGCTCTATTAAGTACCACAAAATGAAACGTGGTGGTGGTTACAAATCCTTATGTGAGTAAAATGTAGTGAAAGTATCAGTTTAGACTATGCATAATTACTTTGAATAATAAAAGTTTATTTATGTGCATCTTGTTTCAGGTCCCAGCACAGCACAGAAACTGCACTTGTTAAAATTACAAATGTCTTGCTTCTTGCGTCAGACCAAGGCTGCATCTCACTGCTAGTTTTACTTGATCTTAGTGCTGCGTTCAACATCATAGATTATGACATAATCATAGGTCGATTACAAAACTATACAGATATTCAAGGGCAGGCTTAGATCCCACCTGTCCGATCACTACCACTTTGTTTATTTAAATGGGGAGTCATCTCAGTTATCACCAGAAAAATATGGAGTGCTACAAGGATCTGTCCTAGGTCCTCTACTATTTTCAATATACATGTTGCCCCTTGGTCATATTATTAGAAAATACAGGATTAGTTTAGCCTGATGACACTCAACTATATATATCTCAATGAGACCAGATGAAACTTCTAAATTATCTAAGCTAACAGAGTGTTAAAAATTTTAAACATTGGATGACCAATAATTGTCCCATTAAATTCGTATAAAACAAATATATTACTTTTTGGACCAAAATAACAGTACACAGAATCTCTTGGATTACAATTTGCAACTACACAGATGTACTGTTACTTCCTCTACAGTCAAAAATCTGGGTGTTATATTAGACATCAACTTGTCTTTTGAAAATCATATTTCCCATGTTACAAAAACAGCATTCTTCCATCTTAGAAACATGGCCAAGCTAAGAAACTACCAATTTTTGCTATAAGTTTGATTGCATTATATAATAATTGCTTTTAATATTCTTCATCGTCTGTTTGATTATGTGTTTAATTGTCTGCCCTATGTGTTTACTGACAGTGACCACTGATAAGCTACTAAATTTTGTAGAAACATGATTTTCTGTAAAGTTGCTTTGCAATGATTTGTATCGTAAAAAACACTATACAAATAAACTTGAATTGAATTGAATCTGTGTGTGTTTAAGTGCAACAGAGAGCTGCCTTGTGTCACATGATACACAGGTGTGATATTACAGCAAGAGAGGGGAATTGTGGGTGGGACTGTCAGTCAGCAAAAGGACACCTTGTTTTAAAGAAAACAGGGCAATGTTTTAAAGATCACTCTTCAGCGATTTGATGCATATAGGTCATGCTGGCATGCTAAAACTTGTTTATGTGCTAAAACAAGATAGAATTTGTATAAAAATTATCTCAAACAGTCTTTCAACATATTCTAGCTTGGCTACTCCTAATAAAATTCTTTATCTGGGAGGTGGACCTTTGTTTGTCATAAGAGTAAAAGGCCCTTCAGCTTTAGAGCCAAAATCATACAGATTGTCTTATTTTAGATTTTTAGTTTTAAATGCTAAATGACAGAAAACAAACTGATAAAAACATTGAATCTGATATTTGGTAGTATATATTTGGTAATATAAAATAATGAGAAATTTACAAGCTATTTTTACAGTCTGTAACAGTTTGTAGAACAGTCATTTTTGAAATGTAGAAAGGTGGGAAAAAGATCCTAAAAAGTAAAAAAATTGAAAACTTGTGGTAAGTTTGTATACCCTGTGTGAACAATGTCTGTAAGTTTGAATCCAAATTGATAACATAAACTAGCACATTCAGGAAAAAGAAAATCCTCTCAAGGTCAAATAAAAATGAAAATAAATAAAAACTGAAAGATAACATGAGGGTTAAATAATAAAAATAAATAATTAACATTAAAAAAAAAATTCCCCTACTTCTTCATGGGACAAAATTTAAACAGCTGGAAACATATTACATGGACGCTTGCGTCCATAGCTGATGTTTCTAAGAGTGATACAAGGTATACATCTTGCTTTTGGAAACATTGGACCCGAAGCCTGTATATGTTTTAATGATGCCTTGTCTGCATCATCCTTATATGTTTTTGTATTGTTTTATATGTATGTATATACTGTTTATATGTTGTTGTCTCTATGGACCTATGTGTCTTGAATAAAAGTTGATTGATTGATTGATATTAGTCAAGTGGAACTGGAAAACTGAAAGTGAATAAAATGTTTCTAGTTTCGAGTGTGAGAGTGTTCAACGGATAGCTTGAAAATTTGCATATGCCATATTTGTGGTATAAGTAATGTTTTTTTTTTTTTATGAAGTGAATGTGGGGATGGTTATGTACACGGAAGAAAAGAAGAAAAGTATGCTGGTGGTGTGTATGTGAGTATGAGGATTGAGCATGTATTAGGCGTGGTGTATGTCTCTCAGTTGCGCTGGCACATTCTTCGGAGGGCCGCACCCTTTCTCAAACCCTCCCTTACCTGAGTTGCTTAGTTCAGTCAAATACAGACATGCTTACAACATTCAGAATCAATCTCACAATCATAAACATGAAGAATGGGACATGAAAATGTTCTCACACAAATAAAAAGCAAAAAATCTTCACAGAATTCAAAGAAAACTTCCCCACACTGATAAAGGTAAAAGTCTGGAAAATGAGGATGAGTTTAAGTCTTTTCCTTTCTAGTGTGGGGCGAAATCCTCTGACTTACTCCACCCCTGCACCATGCAAGCAGTGCCGTGCAGAGACCTTCGGAGGGGCAAGTGCTCAAAGTATAAAAAGGGGCATTTAGAACAAGCCATTAAATAGGGTTGTGCTCAAATGATCAATACAGCAATATACTGTGATTTACTTCTTGCTGATACGTGTATTGATAAGGATGCTTCTGTATTGATATAACAGCAAATGCCATGACACAGTTTTGGAAAAGAAACACAGAACATAAAAAAAGCCCAATTTATGTTTAAAAGTTAAATATTTTTTTCTTTGCACCTTTTAATAACTCTGGAATTAGAAAATGAATTGTATTATCGATATTGATATTATTATTGTTGTTGAATTTACAGGGTGGTTTTGCTGTAGTAAACACTACTGTTGCACATGTAGAAACATATTTCTATCGTATTTAAAATAAAAGTCTATTCTAATCCTGTTCTGAATTAATTCATTCTTTTGAATGATAAAAAAAGGATTGAGTAGTATGATTCAGAGGATGAGTAATTCAATAAGCCTGTTTTACCGGTGTTGTTATAATTATTTTAAGGCGTCTATGTTTTAAAATAATAATTCACTGAGGAAGGCTAAGTGCCAGAATATAATATGGAAAAAGAAGAGGGGAAATGACTGGATATTTGATGTTAGGAAAAATCTTATAATAAAAACAACACATAGGCCTATTAACTTTTAATACAATTTTAAGATGGCTATTGGTAAAGTTGTTTACACGTATGTGCGCAGCCACTTGTTTTGGTGTGATCTAGAGACACGTTATTCTATAGAAATAGAGAGTATTAAAACATTAACTATTAATGAATAATTTATCTTCTATACCGTCAGTAACATACATACATACAAAGAAGAAGAAAAAAACCCCAGTGTGATCATGACCTGGGTGCGCCTTTGTCCTATGTGTAACAATCCACCATCTGTCTGTCTGCTCTCTGTGGAAAGAGGAAGAGAAGGGTGAGCTGGGATAAGGAGCGCACAAGTGGACCTTTACGGAGCAAATTTGTACATGATTTGCCGTTTATGCAAACAGATCAACTGCAACAAAGCCTGATGTAAAGGTCTTCCTTCTTTCACTGCAGTGTATTCGGCTTTATCGTTGTCAGTTTTTGTAGTATCTGTAGGTGAGCGGTGACGCAGGCGATGGCTGGGAGGAGTTTCACAACTGAAATTCAAAGAGTTCAAAGTCGTTCTTCACGAACCGAGCGCTGTTATCTTAACGGGGTTGAGACGTTCGGGCGGGCAGGACTCGGCCGAACGCGAACAGGTTTCTCTAGGGCAGCTTTTCGCCTTGAAGCTGAATAACTTTGGGTGGGGTTTCGACGACATCAGGAATGTAGCTACCGCGGATGCGTTCGCTGAACAGGGGGTGAAAATAACCGATTTATTCGGAACCGAAAAAAGTTTATTTACAGGCGACTCCAAGTAACTCCAAACGTAAAGGTAAGGACGAGCGCAGGATACTCAACTTTCATTAGAAGAAGTCACAATGTGTGAACGAGCATATGACCGTTGACTGCAGAAATGCACTTATAAACTACTACTAAATGTTGTAGAAACATAATTTTCTGTAAAGTTGCTTGTAACGATTTGTATTGTAAAAAGCGCTATACAAATAAACTTGAATTGAATTAAAATGTCTTGTAGAAACTCTACGAGAGATCTTACAGCTGTTTTTATTCTTAAACGTTGTTTGCACGTTAATTTGATAAGAGATTCAGACTCTACATACTATAGCAGCCCATTTGAAAGCCTTTTGAAGTAAGCATGAAAACAACTAAGAATTAAATAACTTGTTTAAACAGTCGTTTTGAAAATGATGGAGTTAAGTTGTGACGGCAGTGTCAAAATGATGGCAGTTTTTTATAAACTTTCTTAAAACTGTTAAGTGTTATAAGTATTTTATCACTTTATCAGAGTATAAGTCTACTATTGATCTTTGAAATATGATGGTTCAGTGTCTTGGGTGCACAGAATTATTGTTAGTAATTGCTCAGTAATATATAATTGCTTTTAATATATAAAATCTGTCTTTAGACTGACAAACATTGGATCCTTCAGGGAATATTCAGTGTCACATTAGTGTTGGATAGTAATTGAGAAAAAAAACTATGTTGCGGAGTGTTGCGGATTATGTACAGCATTTCAGGATTAAGAAAGCACCAATATTATGGCTGATAACAAAAAAAACCTAGAATTTTCAATGACTGAAAAAAGTCTTAATTTCAAATTCTACTCCATTGTGCCCCCCCCCCACCCATAACAACATTATTATATACAATATGAAAAATAGATGCATTGAGATTAGCAAAGATTTTATTTATTAAATGCATGTTATTAAATGCTAAGTATTTCCAAAATATGATTGTAAGTGTGGATGAGGTGATGGAAGTTAATCTGAAATGAAGAAAATGAGTATGCACCGTTAAATATACAACATTGGACGATAACAATAAATAAATGTAAAAAAGATAATGTCAGCAATACACACAACATGACATAAAACAAAGTCAGTGTTCAAATATAGATGTTTATATAAATTCAGTATTTCTGAATTATCCTTTATTCTGCCTGTGAATATTACATAAAAAGTGTTGCAGCTGTAAATGTAATATAATTTCACAATGAGCCAAATAATCATAAAAAAGTCAAGGGTTCATTTAAAAAAAAAAAATTGGTTATGCAAAAAACTCTTTCTGTTTGCTGAAAATAATTAAGACTATTGCAAAAAGTAAGCTACTGAAACACTGACTGCCTGTCATATCTCAGTCTCACTCTCTGTTGTTAAGGTTATCCCAGGAATGTAAAGCATTTTCTTCGCAAGTCTTTTCTAGTTATGTTCTTGTTCTTCAATTTTCAAGGGAAGTCGTGGCCTAATGGTTAGAGAGTCGGACTCCCAATCGAAAGGTTGTGAGTTCGAGTCCCGGGCCGGCAGGAATTGTGGGTGGGGGGAGTGCATGTACAGTTCTCTCTCCACCTTCAATACCACGACTTAGGTGCCCTTGAGCAAGGCATCGAACCCCCAACTGCTCCCCGGGCGCCGCAGCATAAATGGCTGCCCACTGCTCTGGGTGTGTGCTCACAGTGTGTGTGTGTGTGTTCACTGCTCTGTGTGTGTGCATTTCGGATGGGTTAAATGCAGAGCACAAATTCTGAGTATGGGTCACCATACTTGGCTGAATGTCACTTCACTTCACAATTTAAAAGTAATTTATGTACATGAGCGATGTCTGTGCAGACATGTGTATAAATACATATCTTATCAAAAATTACAACTATGAATTATATTGGCACTTAGAGTGTAGACCCGCAGGTATAAAGTTTCACTGCTCTGCATTTGTGTAATTTCATGCCTTTCATGTCTCTTCGTTTTTTTTTCACATTTTGCCATCCATTTGCGAGATCAATACAAATAAACTTGAATTATTATTACAGGTCAATCACTGTAGTAATAGATTTTAATGAAGATTAAAGGCTTAAAGTTCAGTCTTAATAAACAGACATTAACAGCGAAGCAGTGCATTGTCTGGTAATCTTGGTTGAATCCACTCAAACATGATTTACTGGTCTGGGTGTCAACTCTCATCAGAAAACATGCTGACAGTGCAGGTTTCAGATTAAATGAAAAAACTGATCATAATCAAGGCTATTTTTGCAAATATTCTGAAACATTTTTAAGTGTGATCAGATTGTCTATCTATCTATCTATCTATCTATCTATCTATCTATCTATCTATCTATGCACACACACACACACTTATATCTATAGAGAGAGATGTAATCCGATATTGCTTCGGTTAGTGAATTTTTAAGAATCTCTTGTACAAATGGGAGTTTACATTATATAATGGACATGTTATGAATCAGCCACGTCTTGGCTAATTTATGACCTGCTCAAAGTCTGATTCTAAGGTGCATAGTTAACCCAGCGAATATCTTTCACACGTGCATCAGCAAAACACTCCCTTCTTTGATTCAGTCACGTTTCTTGAGTTTTTCCCTTTCAGTTGATGTCTTTTTGCTTCCCCTCTTGCCCACAATGAGTCACTAGCCAACAGACTGACACTGTTTCCATGGCGATATCTAAAATACCAGCAAATGTACACAACCTTCAAAAACCTCCATACTGGGGCCTAACCTTGCTAAGGGTTCATTGTCTGGAAGATTACAGAACAGCTAGGAATTTTATAAGTACACAATGAGTCAAAAAGCTAGTTTTTCAGCGGGTCAGTCTATTCTAGCATGCAGTAGTGCATTTTTTGGGTTACAGTTATATTTCAAAATACACTTGTTGACTGATTGGTGATTTAACATCTGTGTTATGCAATAAATAATAGGAAAATTTAAAACATTGTCTTAACATGCAGAATTTGTGCTTCCTGGTATATGGTAAATGCAAAAAACAAAAAATTGTCCAAAATACAGTATGCTATTTCATATTTGTTATTGTATCCTGGAATTAAAAAGCTTTTTTCTTTTTTTTACAAAAATAAATAAATGTGTGTATATATATATATATATATATATATATATATATATATATATATATATATATATATATATATATATATATATATAATTGATAAAAATAATGAAAACATTTTAAACTAAATTTTAGTTTACATACGCTGTTTTGATTTTTCCACATGCTTATTTATTGAAAAATTTTGTTTCTCAGGTTGTTTTCCGTTCTCCACCATGGCTCACCGTTCACAGAGTTCTTCATTGGGTGATAACCCCCTGGATCCCAATTACTTGCGTCCGCATTACAGAGAAGAGTATCGCATGGCTATTGATGCCCTGGTTGAGAAGGACGTTGAAGGCTATTACAATTTTTTACAAAGTGCTAATGTAGTTGACTTTTTATCGAGATCAGAGATTGAGCATATTAAAAGCACTGTGCAATCACCACAGAGTGCTGGAAATGTACCAGAACTGCCATATCGAGAAATAGATCAGGATGGGTCTTCTGACACCTACTGGCCAATGCATTCTGATTTGGATGCACCAGGACTAGACCTTGGTTGGCCTCTGCCGCAACATTGTTTTGTGGGGCCCACAGAGGTCACAATGTTGGTAAACCCTTCTGACCCTGAGCGACCCAACATTAAGGAGCAGGCCCGGCGACTCATCAAAAATGCTCATCAGGTTAGTGATTTCAAATTTATAAATGTTGTCAGGCTGGAATCAAGAATATGAAAGGTCAACTCAGTAATCATATTCCTCTGGAAAAACATTTGACCTAAATATATGTTTAAAATGGCGTACACTTACATGAAACTATGACCAGCCAAATACTACTTATTTAATGTCAGTATTGCTCATGAAATAAATGAAGCATAGCTGGCTGGAAATAGGTAATTTGTGAAATGGCTTCAATAAATGAAAACGCGAGTGAGGATACTGTACATTAATGCTGATTATGATATTATGAATCTTATTGGTTATTGCAACATAAACAAAAATAACTGATAATTTGTGTGCCACAATTGCATGTCATGTAAAATCAGAATTTTAGTCAGCATCAGTTGGTTCATCAGCTATTCATCAGTTGTTTCTTTCTTTCTCACAGACTTGATTTGTATTTGAATCAGTATCAAAGAAAGCAAGTGTATAATTAAAGTACATTGTAACTTGACTAGTTTTAATTTTCAACTTAATTTTCAACAGCTTGAGGTCAATCTGTATTGCTATTTTCATGTTTATTTCCTCTTTCTAACAGGTAATTGCAGTAGTAATGGATATTTTCACAGATGTTGATATATTTGCTGATCTTTTGGATGCTGCAGCACGTCATGTGCCTGTCTACATTCTGCTGGATGAACAAAATGCCCATCATTTTGTTAACATGGTGACGAGCTGTAAAGTTAACCTGGATATAATCCATGTAAGTTCAGTTTGCCTCAACTAGTCCCAAGTTTTAATTAGAATTTTAAGAAAAAGCAGGCTTAATGGTGACTTCACTGGTTATAGATGATACGGGTACGGACAGTGGCAGGCATTACCTATTTCTGCCGCACAGGAAAATCATTTAAAGGTCAAGTGATGGACCGTTTTCTTCTGACAGACTGCAGAGCAGTGATCAGTGGAAACTATAGGTGAGCTCAGTGATAGACAAGTATTGAACTCTAATCCATGCCAACTTGAATGCGACACAGATGACACTGAACAGATTTCTTTCTTTCTTTCCTCAGCTTTATGTGGTCTTTTGAGAAGATCCACCGCTGCATTGCCCATTTGTTCCTTGGAGAACTAGTTGCCACATTTGATGAAGAGTTTCGTATCTTGTTTGCTCAGTCTCAGCCTCTTGTTATTGAAAATGCCCTTGTACCCATGCCACATGGCAACCAGTTTGGCTTAAAAAGGACTCAATCACTAAGGAACCACAGAGGATATCTTCGCCAATCTGAACTTACTGGTTCCCCATTTGGGGATCGTCTTGAAACCATACTACCTTTTCGGAGGAATGACCCATTCCGCCATACACTTGAACCAAGTGCAGGTCCTATGCAGGTCACAAATTATGCAACACAGCAGTTCAGGATGCAACAGTCATCCTTGGATCCAGGACGCTCAATGTTAGCCTCCAGGCAGCTGGAAACTAATGCCTTTAAGAGGCATAGCTACGCTGAGGGCACCCGTGAGACCTACGCCTCCTCCCGTCAGTATATGAAACAGCGCGTAATGAACAACTTGGAAGAGATGGAATCGCATTACCAGCGAGAACAGCATTACTATCAAAGTGAGGGCACGGGACCAAATTCTGAGCAAGGGCACTATGACCGCCTTAACTATGGCATGTACCAGACAGATCAACACTCTGATCCTGCATATCCTCCTGAACTTGAAGCACCAGGAAATCTGAATGTTTTATCCTCTGACGACCTCAAAAGTGATTCAGAAAAATATTACAACGCAGGAGGGGGACGCTACGGTCCACAAACCCACAAGAGGCCTGCTGCGGGCCACGCATATGCCTGTCAGAATTCGCCTACTCAGCCACATCCTCCAGACCACAAGCAGTTGTTCTCCACTGGAGAGCAAGTACGGCAGACCCAGGACCCCACTGTGAAGCATGGATTGCGGAGTTGGAGAATCAACTCTTATCTCAGCACTTATGAAGATGCAGGAGAGGAGGGCCTGCATCAGCCAATGGGTCCAGATGCTTTTGATGAGCCACATCAACAACCTGACAGCAGACTTTATAAATCAGAGGTACCAGGCCTTCATTTAAGAGAGCGTCCAAATATCCCAACTAAGTCAAACCTTGATTTGCGGCCACGTTTTGGTAAACCTATCATACATGATAGGAATCAAGTGAAAGATATTAGCTCTGACTTGGGTCCCACAAATACTGACACATTAAAGCCAGCCATTTCAGATTCATCACTAGCATCTTCAACAGACAATGAGAAAGAGCCAGAACCAAGGGAAATCAGCATTACCAAGCATGAGTCATTCCGATCTAGAATTAACCCAATGCTGCAAAGGAGCTCAAGACTAAGGTCTTCTTTAATCTTCAGTTCCTCAAAGCTGGAGCAACACAGCTCCTCACAAGCCAAGTCTGGTGGGGAGTTACAGGAGGCAAAAGATGAGAGTGAGCCTATTCGAAACTCATCTATTGTGGAAGAGATTCTGGAAAAGAGGAGATCGCTGTCAAGAGAGCCGTTTGACTGGAATAAGCATAAAAAAGCAGATGAAAAAGATGTTAAAAAAGCATCAACAAGAGATCTCACTAAGATCAAAGATGCCAAAGAGAAGCCCATCAAAGAAAAGGAGCAACCTGAGAAACCTAACAACCCTGAACCTGAGGACAACAAAGTTACACAGTCAACAGAGCCTTCGAGATCTCAGCAAACAACTTCTTCCCTAAGTATGAATGACCCTGCAAGCAGACTTCAGTACTTCAAAGATTTGGCAGAAAAGAGAAAGAGCTCAAAATTAGAGTTAGATTTGGGTACTAAAAGTCGAGAAGCAGACATGAAAAAGCTAGACCTCTCTGATACAGCATACAAAGTTCCAGATGTTCTTGTTACTTCAGAGGAGCCCACTGTAAAGACAAAAGAGCCATCATTTACGCTAACAGATCCTGTACCACAGCACCTCGTGATTGCAACAAAGCCATCTGAAATCTGTGTGGACAGGCCGCTCACAAACAGCAAAACAGAGAGCACAGCTGATGCATCAAAGAAAGAGCCGATTAAAGAACCAACTAAGTCACTTCGGCCTTTCCCTTCACCCAAGTTCTTAAAACCATTCAAAGCCTCTCAATCTTCTCATCGTCGTATCTCATGCGGCGAAGAGATTCTTACGGATGCAACAGATGCTGAAAAGAGCGAGCTTAAGAAGTCTCGCAGCTTTAGCTCATCGGGTATCACCCGTGCAGAGTCCAAAGACAGCCTGAGCTCCCTAAACCTTGGGAACTCTGATGGCAAAGATACAAAAGCCCTTGATTTCCTCAAGAAACAAACACAGAGATTAAAGGGTTTCCTTGGGGCAAAGGGAGAAAAGAAGCAGTCAGGAGTCTCCAACTCTAAAGAGGACAAGTCAATGAAAACAGTGCCTGAGGTGCAAGAGGAGCCCTCAGAGAAAGAGAAACCATCTGAATCTATATCATCTTCGACCACAGTAGGGAACAGCAAACCCAATGCTAAACCGACTCCATCACGCTATCAGTCCTCTACCTCAAATTTGATATTCAGCAGCAACCTCAGGGATGATACCAAGGTGATCCTAGAGCAAATCTCAGCAAACAGCCAGAAGAACAGGCAGCAGGCTGAAGAGTCTGGGAAAGACGAGGGGGGAAAGGAAGACGTTTCCAATTCATCCTTCCAATTTCAAAACCAGAGCCGGGTCAGCCGAACTGCAGTAAATCTACAGGAGAGGGACAATCTGCTGAAGAGAATAGAGAGTATGCGCAAAGAAAAGAAGGTCTACAGTCGTTTCGAGGTACATTATCATAACCGAGAAAAGTGTTGCTGGGACCAGTGAAGTGTAGAGAAGGCAGAGCGACATCTGATTAGATCAGTCGAATGAGATCCTTGTACAATATCTGTAGTGAACTTATATCTTATTTCTGTAGTATTATTAATTCTGAACAAAGCATTTAATGTAGCATTTCATGTCCAGGTATATTTATTGACAAATTATATTTTTCCTTTTACATGTTTATTTATTATTTGACTTTACGTTCTTTTGTGTTATGCCTAGAATTTAAAATCTATTTAAATTTCAGTGCATTGATTCAGTGTCATATGCCATGACATTTAATTATCCGTTTGTTTGCAGCCTCCAATCTATTTGTTTTAATTTATGGTAGAAATAAATGAAATAGACTCATCACAGAATCTCCTGTATAGTTTGTGGTTTGATGGATGAGAGATTAGTAGGATGTTTCACTCACATATTTGTCACTCTACTTCCAACAGATGGGGAATAACCTGGGATAACAAAATATGGAAGAAGGGGGCCAAAGTTCTTCACAGAGAACTGTAAAAAGAACCTGAAACCATACAAATTTTTTTTACCAAACATCCCCAATACTCCTGTGAACAAACAAAGAGGAGCAAATAAGTCGCTTCATGTAAAAACATCTACTAATGACTAGTAATCTACATGGTCCACGGATCTCATATAAACAGACCACGAAAATAGCTCAACCTCAAATATGAGGATTCTTGCTGCAGCAGGAGGAATATTCCTTGCTTTGTGCCAATCTGAGCCCACAGATGATTTACTTTTCCCTTATATGGCATTAGAGCATACCTCATAACAGAAACCACACACTATTCCTGCAGAACATAGAAATACGAATCAGGACAAAGGAGGGTTAAGACTTCAAGAGGATTTTCTCAGCTTTACCTTTTTCTAGCTGACCTTATAGTTATATATGATGTGTATGTACAAGTGAACACAATTTCCAACTTCCAAAGGAAATTAACATGTCTGGGCAGAAACTGAGATATGCTACTCTGAAGGCACCAAAACACACCCTCTTTGAAGTACACTATACAAACGCCCCAGGATATGTCAATGCTGAAATTATGCTTTGGTGGTGACCGTGCCAATGGATCACAGGCATAAAGAAAACCAGAGATAGTTGGTAGACAACTATTTTACTTTTAAAGGGAAAGAACACAGAAACTATGGAAAGTATGTATGGGATGTCTGAAAATAAAAGGAAGCCTGTTCATTAATTTTTTTCCCTCTATCAACATTGTGCTATCAAGAAAGTGAACTGAAAGCTGAGAAAGTGATGTTAGGGGTGGCATTTTAATTAATTTTATTACATTAGCAATCAGAACTTGCAGTATAATAGTTTCAGACATAATACACGTACATTCCTGCATGAACTGTGTTGTCAGGAGAAACCATAAAATATAAGGTTGATAAGGGTATTCTCAGGACTGGGCTTTAGCCTGTACTTTGTCAATGCAAAATTTAAGACTGACCGGTATTACTGAACACCAAAAATTTCCCAGAGTTCCCTGCAGGATGTGTCATAGGACTGATTCATGGAAACTGGAAGCTGATCTAATGAGGAATATCTGATCTAGAAGTACGTTGGAATTAAATTTTGATAGTGTGTCATCAGTACTTTTTTTGTTGTTTATAAATGCAAATTTTAGGCAATTTAGACTTGTTTACAAACTTTTATTATTGTGACTTAGAAATTCTAAATAAATGATTTTATATTCAACATACAAGATGATTTGATTAACAGTATTTGTTCACAAATATTTGTTGACAATATAGTTGGTAACCAGTTAAATTAGAACAATGAAACAGAATTGAAAATAATATATATGCCGCTTCTTTGTAATATTCATATTTGTTGGAAGTAATAACATACTCAGCTCAAGTTTGCAAAATCTGTTTGAGATATTCATGATGCATTGTCACAAGTGTCCATGCACATCTCTGCATTCTGGGTGCAGCTTAACCCATCCAGAAGCTTGGTCAACTGCTCCAGCTTCTGTTGTTCTGTAGAGATGGGCACACAAACACAAATGAAAATATCAGACTACTCTGAGGATGATGTTTAAGGGCTGTCAGTCAAATGTTACAAGTTCAGTTCTAGGTCCTTAGACACTTGGGTATGAGGTTACTAGGGGTTGCACAGACTAATCGACTTCATTGCTCTGCCATGATGCTTTAAAGGGTTAGTTCACCCAGATAGCAAATTTATGTAATTAATAACTTACCCTGATGTTGTTTCAAACCCGTAAAACCTCCGTTTATCTTTGGAACAGTTTAAGATATTTTAGATTTAGTCCGAGAGCTCTCAGTCCCTCCATTGAAGCTGTGTGTACGGTATACTGTCCATGTCCAGAAAGGTAAGAAAAACATCATCAAAGTAGTCCATGTGACATCAGAGGGTCAGTTAGAATTTTTTGAAGCATCGAAAATACATTTTGGTCCAAAAATAGCAAAAACGACGACTTTATTCAGCATTGTCTTCTTTTCCGTGTCTGTTGTGAGAGAGAGTTCAAAACAAAGCAGCTGGATATCCGGTTCGCGAACGAATCATTCAATCCACCAAATCGAACTGAATCGTTTTAAACGGTTCGCATCTCTAATTCGCATTAATCCACAAATGACTTAAGCTGTTAAGTTTTTTTTAATGTGGCTGACACTCCCTCTGAGTTCAAACAAACCAATATCCCGGAGTAATGCATGCACTCAAACAGTACACTGACTGAACTGCTGTGAAGAGAGAACTAAAGATGAACACCGAGCCGAGCCAGATAGCGAATAATAGACTGACTCGTTCACGAGTGAAGAACCGGTTGCATCGGTTTTAGGATCACCAGTAGTTCTTTCGGACAGTTCAATTCAATAAACCGGTAGAAAAAAACGGTTCACCGGTTCTTTTGCGCTCGGCGTATAATGGCGTCATTTGCGATGATTGCCCTTGATTCAAGCCTTCAGTTTACCCGCGCTCATAACACTAGCACAGGATCAGTTCAGAATCAATAACCAAAAGAATCAGTTCAGACGCCCTGTGCGTCGGTCTGCTTCACGCTGAATCACATATGCGCAGTATCATCAGCTCCTTGGTTCTCGAATCGGACGCGTCTGACAGAAACGGTTCTTGACTCGTGAATGAGTCAATGTTTTGTTCGTTATCTGGCTCGGCTCGGTGTTCATCTTCAGTTCTCTCTTGTTTTTCTTACCTTTCTGGACATGGACAGTATAGCGTACACACAGCTTCAATGGAGGGACTGAGAGCTCTCGGACTAAATCTAAAATATCTTAAACTGTGTTCCAAAGATAAACGGAGGTCTTACGGGTTTAAACATGAGGGTAAGTTATTAATTACATAAATTTGCTATCTGGGTGAACTAACCCTTTAAGCTTGATGTCGGCAAGTCACTGATCCTATAGGGGGCGCAACAGGATAAGAAATCTTTGGAGGACTTCCACATTTACTCTCACTAATGCAATCATATGAATGTAATCTTTACTGTGCTACTTTATCTGTATCTGATTTAGAATGAGCAGAAATCTGTGAGAAATATAACGACCCAAACACAAAATAACTGATATAAATGAGCTGTTTTAGGAGCAGTAGCCACATGGGCAGCACTGTGTCATATGCCATAGCTGTGCACTACTGTAGATGTTTGAGGTTCAGCTCCAGAATTACTTGTTTATTAATGATGGATCTGCGACTAGTCGGCTTTGACTCAATTTTCATCACGTAAAAGTCAAGACTTTAAAATATCAGAAGTTGTTCTTGTGCCATCCCATCATAGCCTTAGGATGTTTTAAAATTTGCTAGATTCAGAATAGTGTATTACACTTAATATGTCTGCCATAACTTTATTCAGCAGAACGACTGCCTTGTTGACTGGCCAAATTAGTCATTTTGGAAAAACGACTGGACTAATTTGACTTTTACGCATTGTGACACGTGTCCCGAGCTCTCATCAGTGTCACCCTGGAAACCGAGCAGGTGCAGGTGTGTCACGGGCTGAGCGGCCACACCTGCGCCCCATCAAGAGCTGCCTTCTTAAGCACAGCAAACGAACACAGAGGTGAGAGATGTCTCCATGAGACTTGGCTAATCCTAACTATCCGTCTTGCTTACAGAGAGCAGTGTGTGACCGCCAGCACCCTGCACCAAACCACCTCACGCCACCGCCTTCTGCCCCACTCTTTGTCAATAAAATCCACCCTTCGGGGAACTCACCTGTACCTACTCGTCGTGTCCTTCTTCACCCCGCCACACTGGTGGAGAATGCAGGCAGGACAGTGAAGACACCGACGACCCCTTCCCACGCGGTGTTTCCCCAGTTGGACTGGTTTGGTTGTTTTTTTTTTGGTTTTTCTTTTGCCCCAAGCCTGCCCAACCTGCCAGCGGACCTCACCACAGAACCCTCCCCCCAGCCCGCTGAAACCGTTGCTAAACGGTTGCTAAAAGTCACTACCAAAGCCATTGCCCAGGAACTCTTCCTGCTTTGTAGTCGGGTCGGCATCCCATCCCAGATACTGACTGACCAGGGCCCCCCGTTCATGTCCCAGATGATGGCAGACCTCTGCAAGCTCCTGAAGGTCCAGCAGCTCCGCACCACGGTGTACCACCCCCAGACCGACGGGCTCGTCGAGCGATTCAACCAGACCCTGAAACAGATGCTGTGCCGAGTGACGGCCGAAGATAAAAGTGACTGGGAAAAGATGCTGCCATACATCCTCTTCGGTGTTCGGGAGGTCCCTCAGGCCTCCACTGGCTTCACACCGTTTGAGTTACTCTTCGGCCGCCAGCCCCGTGGTCTGCTCGACGTTGCCTGAGAGGCCTGGGTACAACAACCGGCCATACACCGTACCACCGTGGAACACGTGCGTGATGCCCATCGTCCGGGAGCACCTGGTTCTGGTCCCCACGGGCGCCTGCAAGTTCTTGGCCACCTGGCAGAGGCCATACACCGTCACCGAAAAGGTCGGCCCCCAAACCACCTCACGCCACTGCCTTCTGCCCTACTCTTTGTCAATAAAATCCACCCTTCGGGGAACTCACCTGTACCTACTCGTCGTGTCCTTCTTCACCCCGCCACAGTATGAATGAATCCAGAACGCATCAAATGTCAAACTAAGCATGCAACTACACACTGGTTGTACTGGAGAGGACCATAAAAACTAAGCAATGGCACAACATTAATAATAAAACATACCAGCCTTCAGCAACTGCTCAGTGGTATACTCTGCAGACTGTATTTCTGCTGGAAGTCTTTTTGGAGTCTGGAAAAAGAAAGAAAAAAAAGACATAAAATCTATTATTAAATGCTATAGTTGTACAACGAACAAAGCAGTTTCCATTTTACAGTTACAAATAAAGAAGACTCAGTTGCAAGTATTTAATATCCATTCTCATAGGCCACTTACAAAGACATTGGACAGGTTTTTATGCTGCTCCATTAAATGCTGAAGCTGATTCTCAAACTTCATCCTAAAATTAAATTAGTTAAAATTTGTTAGAATTTCAAAAGCAGTCTCTCTTAGCAATAAAATATGCTCTTATATTTTAGAATAGTCAATTATTCCTGATACCATCAGTAATGGCTTGTGCTGCTGAACTTGTTTTGGCATTTCAGTTTGAATGTGGGCATTTCAATAAATGTTCTGGCGATACATGCAATGCAATTTTAAGAAATGACACAGCTTCTCATGTCTATCTTTTTATATCTAAAGAAACAACAACTATTTCCCTTCACTGTTAAAAACAGTAAGTCATACCGAATCTTTCTGTGCTTTAGTTTGGTCTCCTGAATCTGAAAGCAGCACTGCTTTACTGCTTCCTCTTTCTGATGGTTCTGCTCAAGCTGCCTACAGAGTTACATGTTAGATCATAAATCAAATAAAATGATGCCGTCTAGTATGTCTCAATGACAATTTGTGTTAACATTAAGTAATAAAAATGACAAAATGCTGCTCTCAACATCATCCTTTTACAAGACTTACTTACCTCAGACTAAAGCTCAGAGTTTTGGTGACTCATGTGATTCAGCTTCGATATGAAGTGAAGTAGTTCAGTGTCTAAATACCCATGAGTGTTTTATGGATATCCATGTATGCTTACCTTTGTGCCTCCAGCTGGAGGTCCTCACATTTGAGCTGCAGAGATCTGTTTAACTCTTTATGACAAGATCATACGTGTTAACATATATCTGATTAAAAGCTTAAATGTAATTTATGGACTCATTGTTTGGTTTTAGACTAGAGTACCTTCCTTTTCATTCAGTGTACCCTCCAACTGTAGGGCTTCAGCAGTTACTGCAGCAAAGAAAAGTATCTGATCTTTATTGTTTTACTCTCATTGGTACTGTGTGAATCATACTAATTTACCATTTGAGGGTAATGTGAGTAAAAAGTATACATACATGCATCCTCTTCCTCCTTCCTAGCACATCTGAGGAGCGTAGTTTCCTTCACTTCATCTTCAAGGTTCTTCTTAGCTGTATTCAATATATGGGTGTGAATTTTTGCTTTATAAAACGTGTTGATTTACACTCTGATTGACTGACTGATTTACAGCCTAATTGACCTTGTTGCAGCTTCCTGAGTTTGATTAACAGCTCTGCTGGTTTCGGTTCTGCCCGCCTGCCTATAAAAAAAAAGACCAAGAAGAAATTCAAAGGCATTAAATCCCATTAAGTGGATAGAGATAAAAGATCTGTTTTATGGGTAGGCACTCATCATGTAATGAGGCTAATTGTAAATCTAAAAAATATTGAATACGTTATATTAGCTCGTTAATGAATCATGACATACCTGGGCTTTCTGGAGTCTTCATAATATCCTCAATGTTGAATGATGACTCTGTACAAAACAATAATTAGCCAGCTGCAGTAACGTTACTCGAAAATCAAACTCAAGCTGCTTAATTTAGCTGACTAGCCAACACTTCTAACGTTACACAAAAAGCAAACAAAACAACCCACCAAGTATCACACTCATAACGACGCCAGATGATAAACTGTAATAATTTATTATATATCTAAATTTGTGAGGTAAATATATACTGAGGAGAATGTGTTCGTTGGTACGCGGTTCTTTAGAGGTCAGTTGGAAGGTCGCGTACGTTCAACTGCTGTTCACGCGCAGCGGTCTTTTGAACAAACTGGTAACGTTACTCTTCTCGATTTAAATTTCTGTGTAATAGAAATTATGTGATGAATTACGTTTTTATTCATTAATATATATATATATATATATATATATATATATATATATATATATATATATATATATATATATATATATATATATATATATATATATATATATACATATATAGATATATAAATAGATAGATAGACAGATAGATTTTTACATCACTTTAATAATTATAGAATTTACTTCACTTTAGTCTTTACTTCACTCTCCACTTCATGTAACTTTGTTTGGTTGGTTGTAAATTAGTAATTTGGCGCGATCGCTTGGTAAAACATGGTACTGCAAAGAAAAAAAGCTGCACAAACAAGCTCACCACTGCATCCGTTTCTAGTATAGTAAATAAATATTTGGCCTACAAAATCTAGTACATTATCACACAATTCAGATTATAGGTTAGTGAAAATAATTTTATTAAAGAAATAAAAACACTGAAATTAAACATTGTTGAATGCCTCCCTAAATTAATTACTACAACCTGATCACATTTTCAAGAATATTAATCGCCAATAACACTGACATAAAAAATAAAAAAAGGTTGGGGAAAAAATGTCGTTTCGGATTAGGTGGACAATTTAGAACAAAGTAGCAGTTTTCCATTTTATTTCTCAATTTAATAAACCTAAAATCCAGTTTTCAATCTTGATGCAAAAAGGAGATTCAGTCAGACATGCAGATGAAGATGAACTAAAATTGACTTATAATTTCTTCCAATAAGCAAATAATGCCTAAATTATAATAAAAAGATTAGATTTACTGAAATGACAGGAACCCAGCGCCTACCATTCTACTGTTAACACAAAAGGGCCCACAGATCAAAGGTTAAACAATATGTTCAACACACACAGATTTCTACTACAACCCGAATTCCGGAAAAGTTGGGACGTTTTTTAAATTTTAATAAAATGAAAACTAAAAGACTTTCAAATCACATGAGCCAATATTTTATTCACAATAGAACATAGATAACATAGCAAATGTTTAAACTGAGAAAGTTTACAATTTTATGCACAAAATGAGCTCATTTCAATTTTGATTTCTGCTACAGGTCTCAAAATAGTTGGGACGGGGCATGTTAACCATGGTGTAGCATCTCCTTTTCTTTTCAAAACAGTTTGAAGACGTCTGGGCATTGAGGCTATGAGTTGCTGGAGTTTTGCTGTTGGAATTTGGTCCCATTCTTGCCTTATATAGATTTTCAGCTGCTGAAGAGTTCGTGGTCGTCTTTGACGTATTTTTCGTTTAATGATGCGCAAAATGTTCTCTATAGGTGAAAGATCTGGACTGCAGGCAGGCCAGGTTAGCACCCGGACTCTTCTACGACGAAGCCATGCTGTTGTTATAGCTGCAGTATGTGGTTTTGCATTGTCCTGCTGAAATAAACAAGGCCTTCCCTGAAATAGACGTTGTTTGGAGGGAAGCATATGTTGCTCTAAAACCTTTATATACCTTTCAGCATTCACAGAGCCTTCCAAAACATGCAAGCTGCCCATACCGTATGCACTTATGCACCCCGATACCATCAGAGATGCTGGCTTTTGAACTGAACGCTGATAACATGCTGGAAGGTCTCCCTCCTCTTTAGCCCGGAGGACACGGCGTCCGTGATTTCCAACAAGAATGTCAAATTTGGACTCGTCTGACCATAAAACACTATTCCACTTTGAAATAGTCCATTTTAAATTAGCCTTGGCCCACAGGACACGACGGCGCTTCTGGACCATGTTCACATATGGCTTCCTTTTTGCATGATAGAGCTTTAGTAGGCATCTGCTGATGGCGCGCCGGATTGTGTTTACCGACAGTGGTTTCTGAAAGTATTCCTGGGCCCATTTAGTAATGTCATTGACACAATCATGCCGATGAGTGATGCAGTGTCGTCTGAGAGCCTGAAGACCACGGGCATCCTATAAAGGTCTCCGGCCTTGTCCCTTACGCACAGAGATTTCTCCAGTTTCTCTGAATCTTTTGATGATGTTATGCACTGTAGATGATGAGATTTGCAAAGCCTTTGCAATTTGACGTTGAGGAACATTGTTTTTAAAGTTTTCCACAATTTTTTTACGCAGTCTTTCACAGATTGGAGAGCCTCTGCCCATCTTTACTTCTGAGAGACTTTGCTTCTCTAAGACAAAGCTTTTATAGCTAATCATGTTACAGACCTGATATCAATTAACTTAATTAATCACTAGATGTTCTCCCAGCTGAATCTTTTCAAAACTGCTTGCTTTTTTAGCCATTTGTTGCCCCGTGCCAACTTTTTTGAGACCTTTAGCAGGCATTAAATTTTAAATGAGCTAATTAAGTGGATAAAAGTGTAAAATTTCTCAGTTTAAACATTTGCTACGTTATCTATGTTCTATTGTGAATAAAATATTGGCTCATGTGATTTGAAAGTCTTTTAGTTTTCATTTTATTAAAATTTAAAAAACGTCCCAACTTTTCCGGAATTCGGGTTGTAAGATCACAGAATACATGGATATATGAAAGTAATAATAAAAGAATAGCAGTTTAATTCATAAAGCATAAAATTCATGAGGCATCATGCAAAATTTCAGCAAAACTGAAATATAAATCAAAAGAGATAAAATTAAAACAAAGTCAATTCTTATGATTATAAAGAATAATGGTAAATAATGAATATATATATATATATATATATATATATATATATATATATATTAATATATATATATAAAGTTTTTTTTTTTATTGTGTAAACCACAAAATACATTTTTTGATTTATACTTAAAGAAAAAAAAATTGCATGCTCAGGAGTGTTTGATTATGATTAGAGCTAAACTCTGCCAGAAAGTGGATCTCGTAGGCCAGATGTGAAGTTCCCTGCTCTATACACATATACTCACCAGTTGTGTTGTTATCAGAAGGGGGCAGCATAGACTCTAGGACGTTTAAGAGTCTGACTGGGACCTTGAGATAATCTATCAATATATGTATGTAATCATTTTAATCATCAATATGTTTTGCTTTGTTTTCTAGTATAATTATAAAAATATCCTTGAAATGAAATTAATTTACTTCAGGAGTAATAGTACATAAAATAATATTAAATATGAATAAATAATAAAAATTATTATTATTTTTTCATTATCTTGCTTGTGTCAATTACCATCCCTACCCATAAATGTGTACCTTTCTCCTTTTTAAGATTGTTTGTTTAGGGCAAAGTAGCAGTTTCTATTTTATTTTTCTATTTTTAAGTATTTTTTTAAAGAAAAATTAAAATATTACTAATATGTGAAGAGCTTGTAACTTAAATGTGATTAAACCTTAAAGCTACAAAACTTACTGATTTCCAGTTTTTTTATTTTGTTCGTTGATTAACAGACATCACACCAGCTGGGTTATAGCTAGGTTTTTTTGGCTGCTTTAAAGAGCTGCTGATGCTGCACATGACGCGGATCTGACACGCATCATATTTTCTCACCTTTTCTGACCCACTTCAGGTCTTAAAGTCTCTACTGATCTGACAAGCTGAATTGGGTTTTTTAGATGAAGGAGACAGTGCTGGGGTTTTGGTAACTTCATGACTTAACTGAAGACATAACTACGACATGCATGCTCATAGTTTCTTTCACGCTTTAATATTAAATCAATGGTCTCAAACTCAATTCCTGAAGGGCCACAGCTCTGCAGAGTTTAGCTCCAACCAGCTCCAAATCACACCTGCTTGGAAGTTTCTAGTTATTCTGAAGACCTTGATTAGCTGGATCAGGTGTGTTTGATTAGGGTTGGAGCAAAACTGTGCAGAGCTGTGGCCCTCCAGCAATTGAGATTGAGACCAGTGTATTAAATGATACAAGCTATAGAGTGTGGTGTGCTGCTGCATTTGTGCATGCAATTAAAGAGCATGTGCTACCAGCACATATAATGGCTGACAGGACAGGAAAATTAGATTTTAGTGAAATATGGCCTGACAATATCTCATCTGAATGCAGTTAACTGTTGTTCTACTGAAGCTCCCTCGTCACCTGCTCGTTTGACTATTGCCTGGTGATGAGGCAAAGTTAGAGTGTGTGTCTGAAGAGTCTCAAGTCACAAATTTGTGGTCGGAAAGATGTTCTGTGTATAAATACTGTACATGCAATTCTTGTCAAGAAAAAAAAGAGTCAGAAGCAGCAGTTGTGAGTTGGGTGGCCAACCCTAGCTCCACCTATGTGTTGATTGCATTAAATATTCTTAACGCGTTCAGGGGGCCAGTGCCTGAACTGGAACTCCCCTGCAGCATTCTGGTAAGGATTACATTTCTTTCGGACCATTGTGTTTCTGCCTGGGCAATGCCCACTCAGAAGCAGCACAGTGTGTGCCCTCAATAACAGCGGTGGACCTTATGGACTCCTTTGATGAGCTCAAGCCAACAGAGCATCCATATTCCTCTCGCCCAACTCTTCAAGAATCCTGGCATCTCAAGTTCCCCCCTCGTGGAGACTGCAGCTAGGGCTCTCATGCTGGTACAGGTCCCGCATAGCCCTTGATCCCTACATATGCAGCCCCCACCTAGAGTGACGATCTGTCATGTACAAAGCACAAATCACTTAAACTCCTCGTTCACATGATTACAAACAGCCCCTTTCTCAGTGCAGTGGTCTACCGTGTACAGAAGAAAACATGCCTGGCACTTAAATTATATAAACAACCCCCTGTTCCAGTGCAGCAGTCTGTCATGTACAGTAGTCAAAAGTCCAAGCACTCACACAATATAAACAGCCCCTGTCACAGTGCAGTGGTTTATCATGTACAAAAGACAAAATGCCAGGCACTTACATGATATAAACAGCCCCTGTCTCAGTGCAGCGCTCAGTCGTGTACGGAAGACAAAATTCCTCTGTCTCAAAGCAGCAGTCTGCCCTCTTCAGACTCAGGGCATGGTCTGCTGTGTACAGAAGCTAAGTAGCACCCTGCCTCAGAGCAGCAGTTTACAATACACAGATCTCAGTGCTGTGACCTGCTATGCACAGAGGAGGAAGCGTTTCAGTCGCTCACTCACTCATAAGCAGTAAGCAGCCCCCACCAGTCTGCCTTACATAAAGCATTGAGCTTTGACTGCTCACTCACTCTCTCATAATATGGAGCTCCCTGCCTCAGAGCAGTGATCGGTGATGTATAGAGTACAAAGCGTACTTTAAAATGCTCCAGCCACTCGAGTCCTTTGAGTTTTGTTATGTGTTGAACAATGGCTTTGCCACTGTTTTCTCATATGGGTGTGAAGTATTGCTTGCACTATACATAATGCTGGTGTGGCCGCCGTTCATCACCTCCTGTGATAAGCACCATTGACGGAGCTGTTGTTTATGTGAGTGTGTAGTGCTTTGTACGTTAGCTACTGTGCATGTTGGCATATTGTGCATTGTTCATCGCTTTCTATATAAGCACTGGCTGTGCAGCTGCTTTTGTGATGAGGTGTGTTGCATACGCTACTGCTACTTATGCTGGTGCTGCACTTTTCTTCACTTTTCTATTAGTGCTGCACAATAAATCGAAATTAAATCGTAATCACGATTAGGCAAAAGCTGCGACTGTCATGCGTATCATTCAGTGAAGCACGGTTCTGTGATCAACAGTAAATCTCCATCCGAAGGTCTGTACAAGGTTATACAGATGAGCAGTAATTGGGTGACAGAGATTTCGTTGGAGAAACACTCTCTGGCACGTGTTTCACAGTAGGACGTTTAGGCTGATGTGCAGTGCCATTGCTCACTCTAATAGCTACTTCATATGCAAAACTCTTGCATTCATGACAGCTTTCTGTGTCCTATTATTTTAGCAGCATTCAGGTACTACAGATGTAGCTATCTAACCTGTTCTTGTCTTCTTCTGCAGATTTATGCTGCACACTGTGAATATTTTACCTTTAAGAGCTGGTTTAATGTTGTATGCACCAATATACTTGATGCTTATTATTACCATGCTCTGCATTTCATTAGTCCAGCATTGCTCCAATGTTTACACTCATGAAATATTTGAATGTGGCTCTTTCCCCTCTAAATGACTGGAGTTCATTTAGAGCAGAGAAGTTTCTGCCTTTAAGAGTTCCCAGAAAGCACTCAGACTGATGGCTGTGGCTTTGGCAGAGTGCTTTGCTTTGCTCTGACTCATAAGATAATGATGGCGAGATTGACAGTTCTCTTATGCCTGTTCTCACGTCCCCCATTCGTTGCGGGCGACAGGAACTTTGTGTCCAGATCGTTCTGCTATGCAGTGCATTCATAACATGTGAAGTCATAATATATCTTTTGAAACATGCATTCAAGTGAGGGCACTAAGACAGACACTCTAACAGGTTTGTCCATGGAACTAGATTATATAAGTGGGCCAGAATATATCTACTTTATAGCCTGTTAGTCTCCTTGATGTTTTGCAAGAGTACTTGGACAGTGACTGTATCCTTGTTTTAAGTATACTGTTAAAACGACATGACACCATCATATTTATAGTCACACGGCAGAATGTCCTGTCAATTAGAATTTCAAGTGGCACACGAAAGCTGATCACTTCTCACCCTTCTATATATAACTCGTGCTGGCCACTCTTGTCAGTTCTGTGATTTGAACGCTTCCTCATTTACATCACGAGTTTGCCTTTGCAAGAAGATTATGCTAAAACTTGAACTGAGATTGTGGGTGGTGTCAAACAGGTCACTTGTTATTATAGCCTGAATGTTCCCTGCAATGCATGCATTGTCCATGCAGGAATCAAGCTAGCTGAAATCAATGTTCAGCATTCACCTTAAAATGTTGCAGTCCCACTGTGTTGGCATTTTTTGACTCAGTTGTGTAAATACTGACTAAGGATTAGGACCAGTGCTACTGCTGCCTTCGTGTTCATCTGCACAGTGTTAACCCCACATGCATTATGTTCATGACAGCATCGGCATTGCCGCTGCAGCAAATATTAGTACTAGGTGTTGGCATGATCGCCACCATTAATCGCTCAGCACGGTCAGGCTCACTGCCAGATGCAACATTATGCAATGGTGTCTGTGTTGCTGCCACATGCATTATTTGGCCACCAACATACTGTAATGGTGTGGTGCTCACACTGTGAATGTCATGTGAACATCCAGGGGTAAACATTGCTAGGCGATAGTACCATGGACTAGCCATGTGTCTGCAGTACTGAATGGCTGCTGTTAATGCAGTCTGGAGACAAGCGACATTAATGCTGGCAGTGAGTGTATGGTTAATCCAGGATGAAGGCGGGACTGCTGTCCTTTATTCTGTTATGTGTTTGCAGTAGTCTAATGCTTGTCCAACTTGCTCTTATAGCTGCTATGCTGAGCTTATGAGGTCTTCCGCTGTGTTAAGTACTATTAGTTGAGGTCAATAGCTATGTTTGCAGCTGATCTGGACCTTCTCTATCAACATGGTGGGATTTTATGAGATCCCTAAAGCGACATCTTCGATGACGCAGTGTTGAGAGACAGACTCGAGAGGGATCATCTCCCGTTACCTAATGTAACCTCAGTTCCCTGATAGGAGGGAACGAGACACTGCGTATGCTCCCATGTTACATAGCTCAGAGACTTTGTCAGCTGCACTCAGCTTCAGTCCAAAGATTCTGAGGCT
The DNA here is from genome assembly GCF_963082965.1 of Carassius carassius. NCBI lineage: Eukaryota > Metazoa > Chordata > Actinopteri > Cypriniformes > Cyprinidae > Carassius > Carassius carassius. The sequence goes on from NC_081779.1 coordinate 13,234,348, forward strand.
CTATTTTGTATGCTTGAACGCCACTGGTGGGCCAATTCTCACCCACGGGATTTCATTAGGCTTCAGTAGATTCGAGGAAGGAGAGGATAACCCCAAAGAGACATTTGATGACACAGTGTCTCTTTCACTCCTCTCAGCAAATCAAGGTTACGTTAGGTAAACGGAGACATTTTGATCAGTGCATGCTCTCACTGACTGCACTTCTTTTATCATAAACAACAATGTGCAGATGTACGTATGATGCAAGTAAGAGATTCATTCATCAAACAGTGCATAGACAGCTTCACTGATTATAATGGGAGTTTTTTTAAGTCCTTAAACTCGCACTAGACTAAAGTCAGTCATACTGTTCTTTGACAATGAAAATGTTCTTTGCTCATGTTCTCTGTATAATTTATTTGCAGAATAACTGTTAAAGTTCAAGTTCAAGTCTGCTTGATTGTCAAATTTAACATCAAAGCCTTAAAATCTAGATCAAATATAAAATGTAGATACAACTATACAATAAGGGAATGTATAAAAAAAAGGCATATAATAAAATTAAAAATAAAGTTAAATAAAGCAGCGCAAGGCAAATGACAGATATAGTGTAAATCAATGAAGTGAACAACAGTGCAGATAAAAGATTTTTAGTGCAAAAAAAATCCCTTATTAAAAATACCTTATTAAGTCTGATTAAAGTGACAAGTGACAAAGGGCTCAAGAGCAGTTATTTTATTTAACTGACTGATGAGGTAGTGGAATGACGTCAGTTCCATGCTGAATGAGGTAGTGAGCAGACCAATGTTGCACAAAGTGACTAGTGCATGCCATCATATAATTAGAGTGTGTGTGTTTGGGGGGGGGGGGGGCGGGGGGGGTTCATAGTTCAGTGGTGTCTGGGGCAGAGTGAAAGTGAAAGTGTTATGATAAGTAACTTAATTTAAACTTCTTTTTTTTATTCTGATCAAGTTAAATACAAATCTAGTTGTATTAAAATGTGACATAACACCCATATCTAGTACTCGCCTAAAAAGACAGGTTTATGATGTGTATTGTTAACAGGGGGGTTGTTTTAAGCCAGGCTTCTGCCTGGGATCACAGGTTGATGCTGTTTCATGTGTTGGCCAAGGACCGGAGCTGGGAAGATTTCTAGAAAAGGTATTCTAGATGAAAAATGAGAATGTCCTAGAATCTGAGATGTAGATACAGCCTGGTATGTGAAAAAAGGGTTTGACAGAGATTTGCTTAAAGGTGTTATAGCGTCCACATGTACTATGGAAGGGTCCATGCAAGCATAAGACAATTGTGTAGGGTTTCTACATTCTTTAGTAAAGAGTAAATGAATGCATTCAATCTAAACAAAAATATGCACTTAAGCACACATAATACATTAAAAAAAATACTTAATAAAGGCACTTAATGTAAGAAAACATAAGAAAATTAAACAATATAATTTCATATTTTCAAAAACCTCCCTTTGGGGACAGACTCATTTGTAAAACTGGTGTAAAATAAAGTAAACAAAGTTTTTATCAAATTGTAAAGATATAGAAAGTTTTCTGTAGGACTTAGGTGAAGGGTTGGTGTAGGACAATAGAAAATACAGTTTGTACGGTATAAAAGCCATTACACCTATGGAATGTCCCCATTTAGGTAGCTAAGTAATTAATTATATGTGTATGTGTGTGTGTGTGTGTGTGTCTGATCCTCATCTAAATGTATGTTTTTACCTTAATCTTACAGTTCATTATAAACCCTCCTGAGCATTTATTTTGTCTGTCTCAAAGGCATTTCTCTCTTTTCTATTCTTAAGACACAGATGTTTTTAGTTTTGCTTACCCAGGCAAAAAAAAAAAAATTATGGCAAGAAGAATTTGGTGACATGAACAGAATCAGAATCTGCAAAACTGAGCTCTAACACAAAACTTTATTACTGGTAGAAGAAAACAGATCGTACAACTCTACTGTTGAGAAAAAAGCTGATTATTATTATTTAATCTATAGTTATTCACTGTCTTCTTACGTGCATTTATTCATGCCATGTTTGATCTGAGAGGTGAATAGGGGTCTGGCCAAAGGGAGGAATGCTTCTGAACCCAAAGACAAAAAGTCCAACTATACTTGCAGGTCAATAGTTCAATCCACTAACACATATACATTCTTACGTTTCTTTCAGATTTGTCAGCTTGATTGGTTGCTTCATACTACATTAAAGAGGAGAATGTTTCTATAAAGTCTGCGTGGATGTGTCGTTCTCCATTTTATGTCTATGTTTTGATGCACTCCTTTTTAGCTGGTGGATGTCTGTCCTGATGAAAAAGTCAACCCTGAATCAGAAAGATACTATTGTGTTTTTTTACTGTGTTTGCAGGTATTTACAACTATGAGAGGAGAAACAGAAACAGATTGGAAGATATTTTAAGTATGTGACAAACAACAACATAATTTCCTAGTCTCACAACAGTGAGTATTTTAGCTGCAGACCAGTCAGTCTGGGCATAATTTTGAGGCTGGCAGGCGTCAGATCAGCAACATTCCAGTTTTCATCCTGAAACAAGCCTCAAACAAGCCTGAAAAAGCCATAAATGCCCAAACAAACCCTGAAGTCCTAAAGCAGCTTTCACTCCACCCCATTTGTGCTAGTTGTGAATCTGATTGGGTGCTTTTTATTTGGGTGGCAGTATATGTTGAGAGTGATTGCTGGATTTGGTAGCCTCATATGAACTTTTTAATTAATTCTCAGGAAGTGTTACTGGTCTACAAAGAATGCAGTATGACTTGTTTACTCCCATTATTTATTAACCTTCTCTTGTTTTCTTTAAGATCAGACACAAAGGCTTTGACCTTAAATGTCATCTGAGTGAAATAATGAAGAGTTACTCCCCACTTTTCACTACACCTGGTGTTTCATTTTGTCTTTCTCATTATATTCAGAATATTTGTTCACTGCATACCATATTTTCATCAAACAGCCACAGTATCATATATTCACTGTATTCCTTATATCTTTCATAATTCTTTTACGGACAATATAAGTTAATTGTTATATTTTGTTTAAGGATATACGCTTTTGTTTTATGCTATAAGGATATGTTATATCCTTAAGATATACTCCTGCTCATCTCCATACATTATACAGTTAATATTTGTATATGTCCATGTATATATTGTTTTTTTAGAATGTTTATCCTGTTTACTTGAATATGTCCCTATACTGGTTCACAGAGTATATGTTTTATGACCTAGTAAGGTTAAAAGCTTAAGTGGAAGTTAATGCTCCTTTTTTTTTCTTTTTCAGTGATGATATTTCATTAAATTACCATTTCTTAAAAGCTATTAATACTCAATAGCATAATTCAGTACTCTGTTTTACTTATTAAAAACATTTTCACAAGGATGTGGAATGTCTGCAAGAATGTTTCCACTTTGAAAAGTTGCAAGACATCTACAGGAAAAAAATAGTTGGGGAAAATTATGTTGAAAGTTGATTCAAGAGTAAATAAATGAAGGACTCATAAAGATACTGTCAAAAACTCAAAATATGTTCATTCTTGTAAGTGGTTTATTAAGAATGCATCCTCCAGGCCCAGAGAGGTTTAGGTTGTTAAAAATGTAATTCTACTGACACCTACAGGGTAAACGCTGCATAACATTCCAGAGTGTAATTACTTTATTGCTTCAATTTTAATTCAAACTCAGTGCTACACGAGCATTAAATAAAAAGCAGATAAAATGGCATGCAATATTTCAAAATATTCAACAATCTTTAAAATCAAACTAACAAACAGAAACAGAGCCAAACCAGAGATGTAAATTACCTTAAACAGTTAAGAACTCACTCCACAAGAGGCAACCATATACCCATGCTCCAATGTGAATAATTCTGTATACACCACATGTCTATATCATTTGTTGTTCACATTTCTCTCTTCTGTACACAAAAATAGTTTTTATCATTCAAGAACCTGTGATTTAACCAAAGCAGTTAATTAGGCTAAACAGGCTAATAAGGTGTTAGGACAAGCAAAAAGAAAAAACAGTGTCTACATCTGCTTTTCTTTGTATTGTTCCACAATTTTCTCTCAATTCTCGCCTCACCCGTGACTCACTGAGGTTGATCACTGTAAGGGAAGGGGGCAAAACAGTTAAACAGTTAATCATCTACACATACAGAATGAATCCCTCTGTATCTACGTGCCCTTTTTGTTCCTACATACTGCATTAAATATCGAAGACCAAAATTAATCAAAAAACAGCTCACATTTAGTTAATAAATGATTATTACTCACATTGTTTCATAAGAGCTGTCTTTCGTTTTGAGGAACCGAATGGCAAAAAAAGCCCCAGCCTGCAACACCAATACCAGGATGATTCCTCCGATGAAGCTGGACAGGTCAAATGATGCTTGAGAGAAATCAGGGCCTGATCCAGAGGTTGTATCTATTTTTGTGAGTGTGTTATGAAATAAAATGAAAAAGAGAATGCAGTAAACAACAACAAAAACAGGCATAATAGGATTCATATAGTGGAAATCAAATGTCTCACCTTTGCTACCACCATCAGCGGATCCACCATCTGCTACAATAAACAAATATACAAACACACATTCAGTTGCATACACACACACAAACACACACATTCATTTGCAAATACACACATTTTTACTCACTTTGGCACATGCCGGTCTCATTGTAGACAGAGCAGCCCCCAGAGTCTTCAGTGTCATACATGCATATTGTGTCATTTCCTGAAAATGAAACAGATAATACTGACATTCAGTCACCGTTAGGAATTTATCTGCTTTATTAAATGGCTCTCTGGAACATTTGATTCTGATCAATAGAGGTCAATAATAAGGCCAATAGACCTTAATCTGGGCGGATGATAACCAGAATAGACTTAAGACTTGCAGTCTTTACAGTTGCCCACATTGTATAAAGATCATTCCTAGATCACGTAATTTTTACAATAACTGAAAGTTTTTTCTTCATAAAGACGTTTAGTCTGCTGAAACAACAACAACGACAAAATGCTGTTAAACAACAGTATGAGTACAACCCTCTATCCCTCATAGTCTCGCATTGATTCCTGTTAAAAATCTAAGATCTATTGCGCCATCCAGCGATATGGTATTTTTGATATTTCAAGTGCTCAAATCACTGGAACTGTTGTCTCTGAACAAGTCCACGCGTACTGTCCACACGGGGCTGACTTATGAATTATGTACCCACCTTATTTTTAAAATAAGAGCGGGCGAGGCCATTTTTAATTCAACTTAAATATACGATGCGAGACCTCCGGTGTCAGACGCTTCAGGTTGTTTTAGCTGCACAAAAACAGTTCGCTATGCTGTTAATCATACACACACTGGTTTGTTGAACAACTATTTGACCGTTTACAGCACTTGTTTCATAGGCAACTGATGCCATCTTGCGTATCAGTAATGGGCTGAATACATACAAAATGTATGCCTAGTAGGTGAAAAAACAGTAGGCTATGTGATAACAGTAGGCGAAAAGTTCCCGGATGACCTTCTACTTCTAGCGAGATTTTACCATTGCATGAGGCCACAAGAGAGGATATGTAAATGGAAGTGAAGCAACACAACTGGTAGGTAACATGCCAATGAAAACACAATGAATTTAGGATTACAATCACATAAAATAATATCAACTTAAATCAATGACTTAAATCCTGACAAGTAAAATGCATGTCATTCAGTCTGTGTTCTAAACATTCTGCTGAGTGTTTATTTTAGTGTGGAAAGCAAGTGAGCATGTAAACCTAGTTGTATTTTAGATATAGGTCTAAAAGAGCAAGAGAGAATGGGTTACAGAGTTGGTTGCCTTGGCAACAGAGCATGAATAGACGACGCTGCTTCTTGTTGAACATCTCTCTCTCTTAATGTCTCCTCACATGTTTCCAGGAGGGTAGATAATGGTGTTGAATTATTTACTAAGACTGATGTCTGTGTGGACGGCAGCTGTAACTGCGTGTGTGCCTGTGCTTGAATAATTCACTGGGTTGTTCCTGAGATCGCTCTCTTTGGCTAGGATCACATGTCATTCAGTAGGATCCTCTGTAAGTGTGTGTGCGCACAAACAACAGAGACATTGCACAGGAGAATACATTTAATATCATATGCTACATGTGTCTTTTACCGTCATTACAACTTTGCCACACACATCTTGTCAGGTTGAGGGCCGAGTCTCCGTTGATGCAGCCATTACACGAGTTAAACTGAGAACAGTCCCCAATGGATGAATCTGTCAGTCCATCAAGAGATAAAACGTGTAAGCTTATATTCTCACCTGCTCACATGACACATATGTCTGAGAGAGAAAGCTAGAAACGTTATTAAATGAAAGATAAATCACATTGTAAAAGAGAGAAAGAAATGTTGTGCTGTTCTGAATTGATACAGATGAATTTCTTAATAAATTAAAGTGTTGTTCAGCAGCTCTCAAATGCAAAAGAACAAAACAGACTTACCACGAGACCTGCTTTCCTAACTAACGCTGTCCTTTTTTCAGACTTGACAAGTTTGACTAAAACTGATATTTTATACAAGAGAACTGATTTATCAAAACGCACACATAAAATATTTAGGTTGATGATTAAATGTTTTGAAATAACTAACATTTATTTATAGTGAGCTAAAATCATTAAATAGATTGATTAAAATAACCTAAAAGAAAAGTTGCAATTAAATATGGCTGAGCAAGATTTTTAGGCCAGAAAAATTTGCAGAATGTTAACATTTTAGCTAAAACAATCTTTTAAGGTTAAGATACTTAAGCAGTGATATACAATCTCATTGTTGTATTGACACTTACCTGAGGTTTGTGAATTGGTTATTATAACCTGCGTAAGCAGTACAGTCCCACAGAGTGCGGCCCATACACACCTCATTCTCAAAAAATCGTCAGTAAACCCACCTGTAATAAACACAAACTGTGATCACAATGCTCAAAGCTCCTCATTTACAGACTATGTTGACTTAAATTATCAATGAAGTGACCACATATGTCTGGAACACTATTTAGCTCTAAATCAGTCTTATTTTTTTCTAGTCAGACTTACTCTGCTAAACACTGACTCCAATAATGCAACTAACGTTTGATACAAGCACTAGACGCCAACAAGTTGAAAATGAAACACTTAATGAACTGAGAAACAACTTAACCTGGCTTCAGAAAGCTTAAAGCTAGTAACTTAAAAAGTAGAAGTCCTAAACACACACGTGCCTGTCAAGTTAATATCCAGTCCTAAATGTCTGTGTCCTCCAGACGAAAGGTCGTTGTGAACTGTGAGGAGTGTGTGTGTGTGTGTGTTGACGTCATGTCCTCTGATTCAGTGAGACTGGAAGGTGTGTAATGTGAGACAGGTAACATGGCAACCAAATGGCAAATGACCATGTCTTGATATTCACACCACTGGAGATATTTTGCCTTTTCACAAGAAGACTGCAGAAATTTGTCACACCTCACTGCAGAACAGCAGATGCTGTTCTCCTGTGCCACACCAGACCATTATAAACAGTCACCAGCATGTCCATACTGGTTCTTTCTGTTTGACTGTCTCTATGGTGGCCCAGAAAGATTAAGCATTGTAGTGTAAAAGACTAAAAGGCTGTGTGGATGCCATGTTATAAATATATTTGAAATACACAAAAATTGTTATATTGCTGATGTAGGTTTTTAAAATATATTTGCATACATATATTTTCAATATGTTTTAGTAACTTATATTAGTTACTCATATTTCCTCATTTATTTCTTGGCCATTTTATATGTGATTTCTTGTATTTTTCACATAATATATCACAATCAAACATAAAAAAAATGCATTTTGAAATAAGAAATGTATGTTCAATGTACAAAAGTACATTTTGTAATATATTTGGCATTTGAAAGTTTAAATGAAAGCTGTGCTTTGTTCAACACAATTATTGTACATTTGAAATGTATTTTAGCCAGGAAAAGCACAATTTTTGCTTCATGGAAGAACAGAGCCAGAGCAAGAGAGCCAGAGTTTGGCATAGTTACATAACAAGTTCTCCTTTCACTATCTTTCAAGTCCTCTGCATCCTCATCCTCCTGGATGCTCATTTTTTAGATTGTAATTAAAAGTCACAGCATAATAAACTAAGCAGAGGAGGCGATGATATAAGGAAAATGTATGTGTAGGTGTGGGAATGCATGCTTATGTAGGAGGAAGCAGTCGCCACTATCATTGCCACATCTGGGATCAATCCAAATCAGGTCAGCATTTGCATTTTACAGTGAATTCAGTGCCTAGCCACTGTTCAATTAAAACCCACTGAAAATCTTCCTAACCCACACCATCACTACTGTTATGTAATGTCTCATGACACACAGACAGATCAATAGGTAGTGGCAAACCGTGTGAATAGATAGAGAGTGGGCGTCCTCCCCATGGAGAACTAGGTGCAGAGAAATAAAGCCACGCATGCGCTCTGCAGCTATTAGGTAACTGGGAGAAATTCCGCAGTACACCCCCTACAACACGCACACACAGACTTCCCGCCAAATAGAAGCTCAAGGAGATACAACGGTGAAATATTGTGGTCTTATTTCTAAGCATACATTTCTAAAAATATAAAAATATTTTATAAAGGTTATCAGGGATAGATAAAATAAACAATCAAAGGGCACCAGCTGGTAATCCTGGAAAGCAGTTAGCTGCATTTAGAAACCTGTAACATTGTGCAATGACCTTAAGAAGGTTGTTCACACTAATCCTTAAAATTTAGTCTTGTTGGTGCACTGTAATAGGTTTACTGAGTGATTTCAATTGACACATAATATTTTTAATTTAAATGTATTATTATTATTTTATTGCAGAACATTCTTTTACCAACAAGACCCCAGTTTAGTCAGTCAGAGCAGTTCTTAAAGATAGATTGTTCAAAATCATCAGTTGACACTTACAGCTACTCTGCCTGACCACAGAAAGCTTAAGGCGGTATTGCTTATAAGCTGGTGACCACCGGAAGCGCATGCCCTTTTATAGAGAACAAGAGAGTTCCCCATGTATTTTAGCGCTCGCCCACCTGCTTCATTGAAATGCAGAGCCACGCGAGCACTGCGACGCCCACGCGCCAGATCTGCCGGGAAGCGCCATAATCTCCATTATCTGCAGGGAAATTATGTCATAGTTATAACCTTCAGTCATCCGAATAGTAAAATTTAAATAAATGGTAAATTAGGCAGATGTGCGTGCGCGAGTTCCTTGTTTGCGACAGTGTACATTTTAGCTTTGTCACTTATAAAAAGGTTATAGATGAGCACATGGGATTTTATGGTAGAGGTGAAATTAATAATCGTAGAGTTGTCCAACGTATCCCAGTAGTGCGGCACAATTTACGTCACAATCAACGAAGCAAGCACATTTTCAGCACCATGGACAGCAGTGACTCACTCTCACATTCTCTCTCAGTCACACTCGGTCAGGCGCATGCAAATCACAAGCGTGACTCGGTCAGCTTTTTGTATTTTGAGATAAGTTTACTAGTCATAAATGTTTATCAGTGATTTTTTATGAAGCCCCAGTGTATTTTGGTCCACGCAGGGACTGCCTTTGACAAGGCCGTTTGATTACACTTTTGTCCTCTCTCCCGCCGTCGCAGTGGGCGGGGTGATAGAATGCGGTATTTTTATGAATGAAATTACGACAGAGGCTGGTGTCCCTGATAGTCTCCTGATTGGTCGACGGGGCAGAATCGCCCCTCATCATCGTAACTGACGTCAGAGGGGAATCGGTGAAGGTATAGCTCACAGTCCACTGGAGCTGAGTGTTACTTAGAAGCGAGCGAAAGACCGCATACAACGGAGCTACGAAGGAACCTCGCTTTGCAGACAGAACCAGATATCGTTTTCTCAAGAACTGGATTTGCCCCGGTTCTTCACCGGCAGCTTGAGCTCAGAATTCAGCGCGCGCACCAAGAGACCTTCAGCTGGATGGTGGTGTGAAGAATTGTCCTTTGCAATCTTCTACAGCTTCCGTAAGTCTGTTTTATGCATATTTATCTGTGAATTATTTTTAAATTAAAGGTGACTAGCTTTGTTGTCAGAAATTTGCTGTGCAAATACATCAAGAATATTCAAGGCAATACGGGATGGCATTCTTGGTGCTCGTGTATTTTACATAACCTCGTATGTCACATCAGTCTGCTTGAAGAGCGCTTTGAACTTAAAAACGGTGATTCCCAACCATGCGCACGTTTAACCCTGCAGGAATATTTAGTTTGCTATAAACCTATTCAAATTATGACTTGTGTGTAATTTTTGAACGTTTATTTAAATTAATATTAATGATAATGCCATATGAATAATGTGAGTTAAAGATATTACAGTTTTGGATGATGAAAATAAAAGGTGGCAAATACATGTTAGCTTAAAGTTCAAAATTAGCCTTTCCGTGAGCAATGACTAAAGAAACATCAATGTAAATGCACATTACATATAAACTGACAAAATACCACGACACTGAAACACTCAAATAAAGCAATATGAAGTTAATAAACAACATAAAATGTAACCTTCAACAACCCAATATGCATATACCTAATATACAGACAGAAAAAGAAAGACAAAACATTAATATTTTGGTGTGTTATATAGAAACTGATGAATAATATATTATAATGTGGCAGCAAAGCCATTTAGAAGCAAATCAGAATGATTTCTGAATGATCATGTGACACTGAAACCTGAAGTAATGGCTGTTGAAAAATCTGTTTTGTCATCACAGGAATAAATTATGTTTTAAAATACATAAATAGACGACAGTTATTTTACATTTAATATAATGTATGCATTTTGAGACTGACTATTATATTATAACTTTCATTAGCTTTTGCCTTTTTCCAGTTTTTACAGAATTTCCAGTAGTGTGCAAACTAGGGATGACAATTTGAATATGATGTTGTAAACTGCTGTTCATCTTACTCTGCATGTCATTATGAGGTCAGGCCTTGGAGTGGAATGCAGGAGCTCTAGTGCTTAACAGAATATGTGACAGTCACTGTGCTGTGGATTGCGTCTTTTCTCACATCTTTTCTCACTCTCCCACAGTAATGGCCCTGAATAACTCTGAAGTGGGCTTAGAAGTCATCATGGCGGTGGACCAACTGTTAGAACTCACCCCTAAACCCCTGGAGGCCACAGTGATGACTCCATGGGACGTGGCCATGTGCATATCAGGAGCCCTGATTTGCTGTGAAAATGCAATTGTTGTGGCCACCATCTTCTCCTCATCATCTCTGCGGGCTCCTATGTTCCTGCTAATTGCCAGCCTGGCCTGGGCGGACTTCCTGGCAGGGGTGGGGCTCCTTTTGCACTTCCTGTCTCGCCGGTGTGTGTACTCAGAAGCTCTAGAGCTGGGGAGCGTGGGTCTGTTAGTCAGCGCGCTCAGTGCGTCTGTGTTCTCCCTGTTGGGAATCACCCTGGACCGTTTCCTCTCACTACATCGTGCTCTGACTTACGGATCCGGTCGCACGCACATGCAAACAAGCTGCGCTCTGGCCGTTGTCTGGACTCTTGCGGGTCTTCAAGGTGCCCTGCCTGCCATGGGCTGGAATTGCTTGCACGATGGAGAATCCTGTAGCGTTCTTCACCCTTTGACCCGAGTGCACCTGGCGACCCTGTGCATTGGCTTCCTGCTGACCTTGGCTCTGATGCTGCAGCTCAACGCCCGTATCTGCCGGGTCGTACTTCGCCACTCACACCAAATCGCCCTCCAGAGACACACACTCCCATCTGCGCGCACGCACACGCGCCGTCGGGTTCACACACTCGCCCTCATCCTAGCCACATTCACTAGCTGCTGGATGCCCTTTGCCTTGTATGGTCTCTTGGCCGACGGATCGTCCCCAGCTCTGTATACTTATGCCACATTGGTTCCGGTCACAGGAAACTCTATGCTGAACCCACTGATCTATGCCTACAGAAACACACACATACAGAGAGTGCTGCGACAGGCCTGCTGCTGTTGTCTACCAAACACACCCAACAAAAACACACACACTCCCAGTGATGTCTAAAATCATGTGCTGTAAGCACATCTGAACACTTCAGAAGATTCTATGGTGCCATACAAGATTCTGTTTTACATTTTATGTCTGTTCCTGTTTTGGAATATCAATGTGCCAGTTGCCGAATCTCCCGTCTCAACGTGTTAACATGACCACTGTCAGTGACCTGATCTCATCTGCTTCATTTTATTAAATGGTAAAAAGGGTTTATGTAACTATGTGTGCCCTTTTTTTATTTTATGCTGAGCAGACTGCCACTGTATTCTTTTAGCTAGTTGCCAACTAAAAGGGTTCATGCAGAAACCCTCCTGTCTGCTTTAATGTCTCAGATTTGTGCCTCATTTTACATCCTCTGAAGTTCAGAGTTTACTGATGGAATCAAAATCATTTGCACTTTACAACAATGACTTGACTTTTAAACTGAAACTCGGTTGAATATTTTTTGTATTTAATGATCAAATTATTTGCCATTTGTTATTTTCACATGTTTTTTATACTTAATAAATGTCTTGTTTGCACTTACAATGTATTAATGTTGCACAAAATGTCCAAATGTATGAATGAATGTTATGTTGTTGAAATGAGATGTTTTATGGAAAATGTTTATAATGAATAAATTGTAACTTTTGTACATTTTCTGTTGTATTTCTTCAGCAAACTTTTTTATTGTATCAAAATTAAGATTTGAAATACACTGAACAAGATTATAAACGCAACACTTTTTTTGCCCCCTTTTTTCATGAGCTGAACTCAAAGATCTAAGACTTTTCTATGTACACAAAAGGCCTATTTCTCTCAAATATTGTTCACAAATCTGTCTAAATCAGTCTTAGGCTACGTCCACACAAAGCCAGAGATTTCCCTATACAATCTTTTTTCCCCCTCGTCTCAAGAAATATCTGTGTCCACACAAAACGACAAAACCACCACAAAATGATGTAGTATACATGCCAGACCAGCATGTGGCACTGTAATTGTGCCACAGAGATACACTAAAAATGGAGAAGACGACTTGGACTATGCGCGTAAACCTTACGTGTGGTATACAAACGAACATGGAACAATGCATTTATTAATCAGTGTTAATGTTAGTTAATATAAAGAAAATCGTTCAGTGTTTGTTCATGTTTTTGTTGCCGTTACGTAGCGGTGTCTGACTATGGACGAGACATGGGCTGATGACGTCATCGTTTCAGAAAATATACGGATTCACTCTCGCTGCGTTTTCTAATTTATCCTCTCTGGAACCCAGTTTAAAAAAATATCAGTTTCACTCTTCCAAAACGCAGGATCCGTGTGGACGAAACGTCTATACGATACAAAATTTATGCATACAGCGAAACACGTCTCCATGTGGACAGGGCCTTATTTGGCTGTACATCCAACCGGCCTCACAACCACAGACCACGTGTAACAGCACCAGCCCAGGACCTCCACATCCAGCATCTTCACCTCCAATCTTGTCTGAGACCAGCCACCCGGACGACTGCTAAAACAATTGGTTTGCATAACCAAAGAATTTCTGCACAAACTGTCAGAAACCGTCTCAGGGAAGCTCATCTGCATACGTGTCATCCTTTTCGGGGTCTCGACCTGACTGCAGTTGGTTGTCTTAACCGAATTGAGTGGGCAAATGCTCCCATTCGACTTTGGAGAGGTGTTCTCTTCACGGATGAATCCCAGTTTTCACTGTACAGGGCAGATGGCAGACAGTGTGTATGGCATTTTGTGGGTGAGTGGTTTGCTGATGTCAAAGTTGTGGATCGAGTGGCCCATGGTGGCGGTGGGGTTATGGTATGGGCAGGCGTATGTTATGGACAACGAATACAAGTGCATTTTATTGATGGCATTTTAAATACACAGAGATACCATGACGAGATCCTGAGGCTATTGTTGTGCCATTCATCCAAGACCATCACCTCATATTGCAGCATGATAATGCACGGCCCCATGTTGCAAGGATCTGTACACAATTCCTGGAAGCTGAAAACATCCCAGTTCTTGCATGGCCAGCATACTCGCCACGGACATGTCACCCATTGAGCATGTTTGGGATGCTCTGGATCGGCGTATATGACTGTTTTCCAGTTCATGCCAATATTCAGCAACTTTACACAGCCATTTAAGAGTAGACCAACATTTCACAGGCCACAATCAACAACCTGATCAACTCTATGTGAAGGAGATGTGTTGCACTGCGTGAGGAAAACGGTGGTCACACCAGATACTGACTGGTTTTCGGACCCCACCCGGACCCAAATTTTAGAGTGGCTTTTTATTGTGGCCAGCCTAAGGCACACCTTTGCAATAATCATGCTGTCTAATCAGCATCTTGATAGGCCACACCTGTGAGGTGGATGGATTATCTCGGGAAAAGAGAAGTGCTCACTAAGACTGATTTAGATAGATTTGTGAACAATATTTGAGAGAAATAGGCCTTTTGTGTACATAGAAAAAAACTTAGATCTTTGAGTTCAGTTCATGAAAAATGGGGGCAAAAACAAAGTGTTGTTTACAATTTTGTTCAGTGTATTAACCAAAATAAATTAAAAGTTAACTAAAACCATAAAAACATCCATTACTCTAAATGAAATATTGAAAAACATGTCTAATTTCCATTTAGTTTAACTAAAATAACTAAAACTGAAATGAATATATACATGAAAAATACATTTAAAAAGAAACTATTAAAAATGAAAAAAAAAACAACAACCCTATAACAATAACACTGCTATTAATATATAGAATGATGTTACATGTTTTTTAAGCAACAGTAAAAATCATTTATTGTGCAGCAGATATTTTTAATAACTGGAAGGTTGTGTTGCTGAGTAGGACAATTTTTTTTATAACTCATCTGATTAAATTATATTAAACCTTAAAGTACTGCATAATTAAGGGCGTGGTCACTTGAGTGACAGGTGGATTGCCGCTGTTGTCCACCATCGAGATAGGTGGGCGTGGTTTCAGCAACCAACTCCCACCTCTTTTTTTTTTTTTTTTTTTTTTTTTTTTTTTTATTAAACTTCAATATACAAGTACAACAAGTACAGATTTTGTGTACAAACGGTAACAATCACGCCAGGGGAGAAGACAACTAAGATAACATACAATAAAAGAAGAAAAAAATAAATAAAAAAACAAATCATACAAATGCATTGTAAAGCAGAAACATTGTATGTGACCTAACAGCTTTCTTATTCGTAGAGCAGGAAATGGAGGAGATGTATTGTTTTACATTAACGGAAAGTTCAATAAAGGTAGGTTTCTTATTCTGGAATTTCGATTTATGAATGTAAAACTTGGTCAAAATAATAATTAGATTGATTAGATAAAACTCAGAGGTAAAGTTCATGTCATGGGTAACAAAACCAAACAGTACATTTTCCCATTTCAGCATAAAGTCAAGATAAATATGGTCGGCAATATATTTACTTAGTTTACTCCAAAGCAGCCTAGTATGAGGACACAACCAAAATAAGTGCACAAGTGTTTCTCTTTGATCTCCACAAAAGGAGCAATTAACATCAATATCTTTTTTAAGCTTCTGTAGGTAATGATTAGTTGGGTAAAACCTATGAAGCATCTTAAATGAAATTTCTTTAACTTTATTCGTTAAAAAAAACTTATGCGGCAGCAGCCATATTTTATTCCAACACATATCACCAACAAAATGAGACCAATATGGCACTGATGATGGTACAGTGATAATTTCTTGCTGGAAAGATCGGCAAATGTTTTTATTTACACTTTTACTCTGAACTGAGAGACAGCTTTTACCAATATGTGTTTCCAAAACATTCCCTAATACAGGGGGATTGTCATTTCCCATAACACCTCTAAATAACGATATTACACCTGTAGGGATGGCATCAAAGACAACAGAAAAATCCTTTGGGGTGACAGGGATGCCAAATGTAGTGAGAAATTCAGAGTAAGAATAAAGCCGACCATCCTGATTAAACAACTGGCTAACCAAAAAAATATTGTTTTCAAACCATTGTTTTAAAAAAAGTGATTTGTTTTTAAATAGAATATGCTTATTGTTCCATATGTAGAATCTATGAGGGCTAAAATTGTGTTTGTAAATCATTGACCATGCCAGAAGCATTTGTTTGTGGAAAGAAGCAAGTTTGATTGGAATCTTGTCAATATTATAGTTGCACAATAAAACAAAATTGAGACCACCGAGTGAAGTGAAAATATGGTGTGGGATAAAGTTCCACAGAGATGTTGGACACCGAAGAAAACGCCCACTACCACCTCTTTTCCCATTTTCGATTATCTGGGAGTGACGCGCTGACAAAATGGCGACGACCGGCTCCACCCACTTTAGGCTTCAAAAAAAAACGCTCTTCAGAAATCTACAGGTGACGTCAAAGACACTACGTCCATGTTTTTATACAGTCTATGGTCCAGTCTGTGTTGAAACGCCACTGTCAATTAAACTATCATGGGAGGGGCCTGTATGTGTGACATCTTACAGACAGACATCCGAGATCGGCTCGTTTTGAGAACAGGGAATGGTTTAAATAGATTAAAAAAAAACACTGGGTGGATTTATAGCATTATAGGGTGGTTGTGTACACACACTGCCAACACACATTTCAGTTCAAGCTACTTCTAAAACTGCATGTAGCATGTCTACTGCATGCTGCTGTAGAGTTTGAAGTTTCTACCTCTGCACATGCAAGCTCAAAAATGTAGGGGAAAAAAGATCTGCTATGCACAAAACTCTTATGAAACATCTGTAACAGCAGCCAGACAGACACACTATTAGATTTAAGATTTTATTTCAGTTGCTGATAAAAAAAAATTATAATCATAATTATTACCAACATACATCAAATGAAACAATCTCACTTTTCACTGATTTCTAAATCTGGAATAATTTCTAAAAAATTTGGCATTAAAACAGGCATTATGAAGCAGGCACTTGGGCTAAACAAAGAAAAAACTACTGGTATTACTGTGAGGCTGACACAAACATCATTCAGTCAGACCTGAGGGCTTCCAAACAGCACAGACACAGCCGGATGCCATTTAAACCGATAAAACTTTTGGTCATTGAGACTGAATCTGTACTGCAATGGTGCAAGAACTATCATAGACACAAAACAACTTACTATTTTAAATATCTTTATAAAATGTCTCTAGTCTTGGCTTCAAGGAAAGCTTTAGTTGATTAGTTAATACAGAGTAATGTTTAATCATGTGGGATTATGACAGAGACGATACTGATGCATCAAAAGGAACATATGGAAGTTCACATACACACACACACACACACACACACACAGTCTCTGTTTACCTTTGGCCACATTATACAGAGGCACAGGCGCTCTGAAAAACGAGAAGGCTTATCAACTAAATAATGAATTTAGATTAGACTCAACCATCTGGACACACAAATGCACACACACACACACACACACACAATGTTTGGCCCGCTTCCCCTTATTTGCATTTGGCCTCACTGCAGGTAAACAGGTAATATGAGAAGTGTGAGGTCTAAAAGGAATGATCTTAATGACATCACACAGGTGATGAAAAGCGGAGCGATAGCTTTAGTCAGACCACTCATCATCATCAAATTCGGATGAATCATCCTCAGAGTCGCTGCACTCCACGGCAATGCGACGAGACAGGATGGCTGCGACATCATTGCCCGCGTGATCCCTCTTCTCCTGCTCTCGCTGTTCCTCCACTTTACGCAGGTTAAATCCTACACACAGACACAATTGCAGCAAGCTCAGAGAGATTTTATGAAACATTTCACGTGTAGAAATTAGCTGAAAGCCTTCTGGCATTAATATCTGTTTTATGTAAGATAATCATAAATGTTCAGTAAGACATTACTCTTCAAACATGGAATAAACTACTGTTCAAAAATAATATTTCAATTAAATGCTTGTCTTAACTAAATCATCAAAAGAATCCTTTTAAAAAAAATGCATTGTGGTTTAGCTGCACAGCTATTCTCAACATTGATAAGAAAATGTTTCTTGAGCACCTAACCAGAATATTAGAATTATTTCTGATGGATCATGTGACTCTGAAGTAATGGCTATTATAAATTCATCTTGTCATCACAGTAATGAATTACATACATTTCTCTCTCTCTCTCTCTATATATATATATATAGAAAACAATTATTCTATGTTGTAACAATATCTCACATTTTACTGTTTTTACTGTATTTTTGATCAAATAAACACAAACACATTCATATCTTACAAACCGCAAATGTTTAAATGACCATATACAGGCATATTAAGTGCATCTCAACCCCCAGTGATAAGATTTTGCTAAACTGAACCGAAATAAATACGGTTAAATTGCAATTTTCTTTCAAAGGTGTTTTTAAGTCATAGTTTTAGCACAATAAACAGACACACTTCACTTCTATCCATGACACATTAGCATTTACACTACAAATGCGATGGGGCCACATGCATTTCTGACATCCGAATGCTGTTTGAGCACAATCATGAAATGTTTCGGATCTCATTCACACCTAAATTTAGCTCTGACCAGAAACATGTTAATTTCAGTTAATTGTTAATTTCATTTCAAGTCAGTAAATTTACAGTCAGCATGTGTACATGCAGAGTTATAAGGCTTTTGCCTAATTGAATTATAAGCTGACTATCCAAGTATATGAGATACTGTCATGGCAATTAAATTTATGAGACAAAAGTATTTTGAATATTTATTTTCTTGCAGGAAAAGGTCTACATTCATCCAGTCATTCAGGGTTGGCTGTAGATTAAAAAACAAAGAGAAAACACCCCAACTCAACATTTATACCTTCATCAAGTGCAGATGCTCTGATCTCATCCAATCATAATGCATATTCAACATATACTGTATGTCCATTTAAGGTGTCCAACCATGTCCTCCAAATAAGTTTCTAAGAATTCAGTGCAAATAATTTTCTAAGTAGCCGGGACATCCAAGAAACTAAAATAACATTTCTGTCACACACTTGTCTTACACAAACATATCAAATAGATTTTCTGTTATGCCTAAGCTCATTGAAATCTCAAGCATACTGAGGCACTCAGAGACAGTCTAAAGAGCACTCTTTAGTGCAGTAAAGCAAATAATACGGAAAATAAAATTTCCTCCACAGATACAAAATGTAATCAAATATCTGAAGGATTAAATACCCAACGTGCATTGTTTTGGAAGGGTGTATGCAATGCCAAGGACAACTGTAGTCCAATTAATGTGTATACATGCTAGACGAAGCCAAGCTACAAATCAAATTATCAAGGTCTGTTAGTCCAATTTCACGAAAAACTTTTCAGGCAATCTAAAAGTGCAGTCACATTAATGCAAAAAGTTTTAATGTTCAATATCAACTGCGCAAAGATATATAAAACATTTTCAAACCAAGCAGCTGTCTGATGGTCTGCAGAACAAATTCACATAACCATTTGCACAGGACCGAAACCTGCTTGGAGAACTTTTTTGTCTTCATGCTCGCACTGTATTGGAATGACTGGATTTCACCCATGAAACATAACTTAGCAGTAGGGCTGCCCCCTAATAGTCCACTAACCGTTAGTCAACAAGAAAAGGCTTGGTCAAACAAAAGTTTATTAGCTGCAGGAAAAACCACAGGAAGTGGTGAGGTCACACATTCCATGATGGACAGATCATTATGGCTGGTCTTTGTGGTAATATATCGGGCAGGACATCTAGCTGCATGACAGATTGTGGTGCTGGTTCACTCACTTGCTCTTAAAATAGGCTACTCCGTCATTTTTGGTCACACAGATAAGAGTAATACATCTTTCAAATCTATAAAGACTCTACGTTTATTTGTGTGTACTCACAATAAAAACAAAATATTGCACTTTTGTAAAATAACGTAAGCAAACAGGGTGCACTTTCTGCCATCTCTGTCTGTGAACTTGAGCGCGAAACTCCTTCTGAAATGCCTTCTTTAAATAAACCCATTCAAATGGAAAACAAAAATTCTAAGATTGCGTAATCTGTATGAAACACGCATGCAGGCACATCCTCTACTGAGGAGATAGTGAGTCAGTGTCGACAACTTCATCTCTTAAGCCGAAAACAAAAAAAGTGACAATTTATCAAATTATTAAAATGTTCATGCAGCCTAATTACGTTTTTTCACTGAAAAATTCATGATCACTATTTCTGCCGGTGTGCTGTAGCAAGCTTTATGTGTGCGCTTGAGCGATTAATATGCTATGTAGGTCTATTAAATTCTAATTATAATGATTTAAATGGATTATTAATAAACATGCTATTAGTCGACTAAGGCTTGAACTGAACGACTTACTAATCGATCAGAAAAATCTTTAGTCGAGGGCAGCCCTACTTAGCAGTGGTAAATGTGATTATGTTCTAATTGTTTAATCAGACTGAATCAAACTTTTAAAGAGTAAAATGTAAAAGTATGTAGATATGTTACCTTGACGGATAGCTGACAGAAGGTCACTGCGACCATCGCCCTGGGCTGGAGCAGGCTGGGCTTTGGGTGCGGCAGGAGCAGAGACTCCTCCTGAGGGAGGTGGGGCTGGAGCAGAGGGTGGAGGAGGGCCTGGAGGGGGAGGGGGAGGGGGAGGAGGAGGTGGACCACCTCCCATGGGGGGCGGTGGAGGAGCTGGAGTACCATCTTCCATGGGTGGTGGAGGAGGTAGGTTGGAAGCAGAATTGCTGGACAATGGAGGGGGAGAGGGGGGCGAATCGAAACCTAGAGGTGGTGGAGGAGGTGGGATCATGCCACCAGGAGGTGGAGGTGGTGGTGGTACCAAGGGAGGAGCCACAGTCGGACGGCCTGGAGAAGAAGACATCGCTGGTGGAGCGGGTGGAGGGTGACTGGGGCTTAAAAGACTACTACGCTTCGAAGGAGGACCCCCAGATACATCATTACACCTGCAAGAGGATAAACGTTTGTCAGCTCAAATAAGAATCTGCACTTGATACTCAACATGAGAAATAGCAAGCTATTTTAAGACACTCACGGGATGTCTGGAGGTGGTGGTGGTGGGGGGAAGTCCTCTTGCATTGGAGGTGGGAGAGGAGAGCCGGTATCATAGCTGTAGGAGTTAGTGCTTTGGTCCAAATAGCTATCAGAGTGATTAAAACCATCATCACCAGAGCCAATACTGCCATTCAACACTTCGGAAGAGTTGCTGTTAGTGACACATAAACAGTAATATTAAAGATAGATATCAAAAATATCCTCCAACAGTTGTGCAGTGCCATGCTATTTTTATTAGTGTTGGGGTATTGACAGATTTCACAATCAGATTCTACTCTCAAGCTTTTGAATCGATTTAATATTAGTTTAGACATACTGTATATCAGGTAGAGCACATGGCAATTTACTTAAGGAATACTCAACTAAAGCTGTAAACTACACTAGGAGATTACTGTAATACTATTAAAGGATAGAATTAACAAAATAGTCCATATACATTTATTTTTGTATAAAACATAGATATTTGTAAATATTTGAATAAATTATAATGTTTCAACTCTATATAAAAATATGAATGGTGGTATAAATTAGTAAATGTGGTATTAAGTGATACGCTGTTCACAAGCTGTCTTTCCACGGCCGAAACGCTGATCGAGTTATTGCATGAAACCTGATATATTTCAGTAAGTTGCATGGCTCCTTTCAACATAACTAGTAAAAAGGAAGAGATGATTGGTTCACCGCTGCTTGAACTGAGCGAAATACAGTGATCAGTCACGCCACATCAAAGAGCATCAAAATGACATCTATGGTTTGAATCCGGTATAAAATTGACAGAATTTGGACTTTGTTACAAATCAGAAGTCACAAAACGTATTGCAACTATTGGATGGGACGTGTGCTTGTGTTGACATCCTTGCTCAACTGAAAAGAGCATAGACCCAAGACGATAATCGATACTGGTTCATCAAAACTAGAAGATGGATTCGAACCAGTTAATCAATATTGTCAGGCCCTAGTTTTTCTTACCCCATGGCATCGTGTTTGGGTACAACAAACTCCTCCCCCATTTTCCGGCGTTCCCATTCATCTTTACGTGTTTTGATCTTTCGCGGGTTCAAGTTCCTTCGGTTAGGGTTGTCATCTTTTTTCTTCTGCTCTCAATAAACAAAGAAATAAACACAGTTAAAGAAGCTCATGCAGTCTGGATGGTATTTTGAGGTGTTGCAATACAAGTGTATGCACGCATCATACTGTTATGTCCCACCTTATGTTTGCGTTTCTCTTTCATAATGTCCTTGGTATCTTGAAGCATTTTCTCTTTCCAAAGGTCAAAGAAATAAGATGGATCAGTGTAGAACTTCAGAGCCTCCTTACCATCCTCCCTGAAAAACAGAAAAATCACCTTTAATCACTTTATACTGAAACAAAATAACCATATTCTGAAGCAATACAGTTAATTCATTGTGATGAACATAAAGAGTTTTACATGCAAATCCTACATTTTATTGCCTTTATATGGTCAGTACATGGAGGTCCGTTGTGATGGTGTGTTTACCTGTAACAGCTCAGATTGTTGAGGGGGGGTGGCTGGTTGCAGGTCAGATAAGTCTCATAGATAGGCTGCGGTAATGATGCCCTAATGAAGAGCTGCTGATCCTGGATGAAATTGGAGTGGAAGGCTTTGCGGCTGGTAATTGCCTGAAGAGAAACTGAAACAAGAAAGCAAAAATAGGAGAAGAAAGGAACAAAGAAAGATGATGACATTTGAAATTAATTACAATTTTGCATTATTGTCACTGTTGAATAAAAGCTTTTTTTCACACTGGACACAGATATTTATGGCTACTGTAATTTTGCATGTGATAATATCAAATCTGTATTGCCATGATGAATTTGACGTCAATAAATACAGGGGAGTAGATGGGAAAAACACTAATTTTGCATCTGGTCAACAGAAATGTCACATGAGTAAACAAGAGTGAATTCAGATACATCTATAGTCACACTACTGCCCTTTGTGTATGGCATTACTGTGACAGGTAATGAGAAAGCACATGAAATCTGATCTGATGGTTCACACTGAAATGCTTGAAGAAAAGGTGTATGCACTTGTAGAAAAAAAAAACTTAAATGTAACTAGTTGAAAACAAGTAATGTTATGACCATCCTAATTGCTGTTACAGCTCAACTTTATTTAACCTTTTTTGGAAAAAAAGTTTTTAATCAGATTTCAAAGCACAATAAGACTATGTAATAATACAAAAGAGCTTAAAATAAGAGCTCCAAAATAACTACTACTAAATAACTTTAAAAAAAAAATACATGAATACAAAAGAAAAAAATAAATGAAACCAACAAACAAAGAAATATTAATACAAAGCAACTAAACCAAAGTGTTGTATGCTGTATAAATAAACAAACAAAACTAAATATGCAACAATACAATTGTACTTTGCAGGAATCAAACACTGCACTAACAATTCTGTTTTCTATAGCAAACAAGTGTGGTCCAAAAAAAGATTTTATTAAAACAAAGCAAAATACGCAACATCATTATAATGAAAAATTTGAGCATAACCCAATTTCTCTCACCTTCCTCTTCTTTAGGGTCCAGCTGGGTGACTTTGACCTGCAGCTTGTCCACTCTCTCTCCCAGCGTGTTGACCCGTTCGGCAAATGAGCTGGCCTGGACAAACAGTTCACCGAACACATCCTCTGCATACTTACCTATGATTAAACCACGGCTTAAAAGCAGCAACACACAGCTAATTTTCTTCAGTATACACCCTATTACACGAACACTTACTTAGTGATCCAAGTTGGCGAATTATGTTGGCAAGTGTGATGTTGGTCACACACTCCAGTTCACTCTTGATCGTATTTGGCAGTGTCTCGCGACAGAGGTGGCGAGGTTCGATGCTTCGTGTCACCAACGGCATGATGGAGCTTATCTGTCACCTTCCTCTGAGACAAAAATAAAAACAACAATGCGTTACAGTTTCTGTCATTAGCTGGGCTGTAAGTATCTATGACATGGGCGGGTGATTTTCCCCCACACAGACACTCAGACGCTATATTTGTCCAAAGCAGAACCAAAACTGCTGCGGTGTTTCTTCTACCAATACGCAACTTAGATCCTAATTTCTGAAAATTACACCAGCAAGCAACTACCCTTTAATACTTTTTGTCTTCTTGCTATTCAAAATGTATATACGTTTTATTTTAAAAGCAGTTTCATGGTTTTTAAAAGGTCACCAAACAACTGGTCATGGCCTTTCACCATGTTATGGATCATTGTAAATAACCTATTATATATCTCAATGTTAAATGTACAGATATGAATAATTTTGTGCATTTGAATCTGATTTTAATTTTAATATAATTCGGGATAAATTCAGAAAATGATGCCCGTGCATCACGGAAGCAATGTTCACCCATCAGACTTCCTACACTGGGAGGGAGTGACTGAGGCTCTGCTTCACAACATACCAACCTAACTTTGTTGATGACAAGATAAGATCAAATCAAAGTTGCTCCTAGTGAACTGATGTCCAGTCCAAAGTTAAAGCTACGACGATATCAAATTGGCATAGTTAAAAATGTTTCAAAGTCTAGTAGCGGAGGCCTAAACTCTCCGAGCCGTCAGTGCGGATCAGGAAGTGATTAGCGTTAGCTGCCTGACGTTACATACAGTCAACTCGCAACCCAACTGCGACTCTTTAAAACTTCACGGCACATATAAAGTACAATTCTTTCTTACCTGAATATATAAATGGAGTTGGTCTTAGATGCCGAGGTCTTTTGGATTTTCAACGACGTCAGCAATACCATTCCCTGAGATTAATGCCGTCCATAATTTTCTAAACCGACAAAATGTCTACATACAAGAACTGCAACAAGCGCTGTATATGGCAGCTGCAGCTCAGTCCGCGTTTGGTAACTTTTCATTGGACGATGCGTGTTAATCCAAAGATACTATTGGCTGATGCGTCCGTCAATGACAGTAAAAGGGCGGATATAGAAACTGGGCAACTCCACCCTAGCGGCTTGAAAACATCTGTGCGCAGTTTCTACACGGAAGGGAGTTAGGGAGAGCTAATCAACATTCCTGAACATCGGGCCAGTCCGAACAAATCCGAGACACGGCGAAATTCAGGCGATGGTCCTCACTGCAGAACACAAGATCCAGGGGGCGTGGTTGGATCCAGATCCAACTCCTCCCAACTTACATACATAAACCTACCCGTCTTCACCACCAGTTTCCTAAACCCACCCATCTCCCAGAGCTCCACCCCTAAACCTACAATCTCTCCACCCCCTAGATGTTGATCCAACTACGCCTCCTGGATCTTGTGTTGTACAGTGAGAGGCCATTGAAATTCAGTGGAGAAAAAGCCAGAGAAAGTGATAAAAGATCAAGGAATGTCGTGATTTGTCTTTTAGCATTTTTTGTGACTCGAATGCAGCCCAGTATTTCATTACTCACCGAAAAACAAATACAATTCTGATAAACATTTTATTGTGTACAGGTTATTTCATATAAAACAACTCACTTGTAAAATATTGCACGTAGTCCTTTTGTATAAAAATGACGTTAATTTAACATGGCTGTTAAAGGATTATCACAGCGTGATAGAGATAGAGATAGAGATTTAATCACTGCAGTACTGTTCACAACCACTAGACGGCACTTATTAGCCTGTGGAAAGAAACAAAATAATACTAATATGCAACTTTACAACTTAAAAATATCATGCATATTTGTATTCATTAACATGTCAACCTAACTAAAAAAATGCTGTTTTAGTTTAAAGTACTCTTGGCTTGGACACACTCAGAGTTTTGCTTCTGCATCTAAGTGTCTTTTGCAGTGATGTTGCAGTTGGCTATCTAGTCTACTCGCTTGTCCCCCAGTCAGTGTGTATGAGCTGTGAGAGTTGGCCAGTTTGTGTCTCAGAACTATGTGTCCCGGGCTCTGTGCCGAATGCACGAGTTGGAGTCCTGAGATGCGGAAGGCTCTCAGTACACTGTACCAGAAACGCAGGACCTCCTCTTCAGCACCACCCACCTCAAACCCCTCCCACTGCAGATGAATGGTCAGAATGAGCTGATTGATCTTTCTGAGAGTTCCATCCTTAATCCCGCTTTCTGTGCACCATTCAGCACTCTCCAAATCCATAAGCAGAACACTAAATGAATGTGACATAATGGGAGCAACAACAAAAAGCAAGTGATTATACTTTATATAAAAATATATTGTTTTTTTTCCTTTTAATGAGCAGTGATTAAATATAATAAACATATACCCTGAAGGGCAACTCATCTTATGAGTCACTGTTGTGAGGACGCCCATGAGTGAACCCAGACTTAAGTAGCCTACATAAGGTGGTGATTCACTACTGATTCAGCACTGGACAGTGAGTGTGGAATTATTTTTCGATTTACAAATGCATTTAAGAGAATCTTAAAATGAGATTATTTGGTTGTAGATACCATGGTGTGGCACAGGGAGTCCCTAATGTCATGCAGGCTGTTGTACATTACCCATGAGGCCTGCATGACGGCATGGATTTCTCCAGTCTAACCAAGCCAGATGATTCTTAATAGATGCAGGCTCTTGACTCCCTCGACTGCCAGGGTCAAACCGATGAACCTCACACCCTGCATACACCATTGTGTCTAAAACACAGCATCCTTCCCATCCCGACTACAAAGATACAGGCAAAAGATTCCACTAATTTGGAACAGCCTGAAGGATCCCTGTGAACACTTCAACCAATTACTGTTTCCATGCATCAGTCATGACTTATCGAGGGAAAAAGCTGCAGAATGGGACAACCTTCAGCTTTTTTTTTCTTCTAGAGATTATATTCAACAAATACCACCCTTCCAGCTTAACAAGGATACCTAAATGGCCATCATTCTTTGAAATAAACAAGCCTGGTCTGAAATGTGCTGGCTGTTTATTGAATCCCTAATGTTAAAACAGAAGAGACTGTTAGATCAGGTACCACCTTATACACAGACCTCGGGAATTAGTGTTTATAGCACTAACAAGCATACAAAAATATTAACAGATCTCAGATGAGATGATATACAGTATTTTTCCTAAATGTATGTTATTAATCTTCAATGCATTTTTTTTGGACCTCATAATTATTTATTTTTAGAGTAAATTTTTAGTTAACTGGCTGAAATAAACTTATTTCTAGTGAGATATTCCAGACTTCTAAAATCATTTACTCTGCTTAATTTCTGCCATACCCACCAACTTTTTCAGCAGCCTTGGTGTCGGACGTATATTCCCATTCATTTTTCTAATAGGGATTTTTTTTTTTTTAATCTTGGTTTAAGAGTTAAAAGCCATGAATCAAGCCAACCAGCTACAAGGAAACACAACTTTACAAATTTGATTTAAAGCACAAAAGTATTTGAAAATCAGACTTAAAGACAAAAACGAGGTTTTTGCAGAATCATAGCTAATATAGTTTTCACCAGGATTTTCACTATTAAACAAATACTTTAAACAAATATATTAAAGGAAAAATATTTGAAATAATGGGGGCTAACGGCTTCAACAAAGGCATCTATTAACAGCCTCGTAGCTCAAAGTAGGTCTGTTATAATTACAAATCAG
The DNA here is from genome assembly GCF_963082965.1 of Carassius carassius. NCBI lineage: Eukaryota > Metazoa > Chordata > Actinopteri > Cypriniformes > Cyprinidae > Carassius > Carassius carassius. The sequence continues at coordinate 13,261,991 of NC_081779.1, forward strand.
TTGCCTTATGGAGAAAATAAAAAGGGATATTTCCAGAACCGGACTGTTGCACTCTATAGACTGCAAGCTTGTATAGAACCAAGTCCCCCTACATTTTTTTTTTCCTTTATTAATTTCACCAGGATGTATGTCACAATATGGAAGAAAATAATATTTCGCTACTTCGATTCTTGTGTTTTTTAGGGGAAGCTTCAATTAAATAAGCATTTTGTGCTGTGTCTTTTTGGTGCATTGTAACATTTATGTTTACCTGAATGAGTAGGCCACACAACCCCATTTGCCCTCCAGTGGTTAATGCACAAAACATCTGGGTGAACAGGACAGTGTGCATATTGATTTCCAGATGCAGAGTGTGATAGGAAAAAGGTCTTCCTTAAAATGTCCAAATATATCACTTTGGAAGTGACAGTCCATTTTTATATTATGCAGTCCCATAGCGTTATGTAAGACAGTCTGATGCCCACGGCTGCAGTATCAGCTCTCTAGCCACGGCCTGTAAACACATAAACATGATGTTCTGTCTCATCTTGGCCAAATTTCAGATGCACATTAAAAAAAAACTGTAAAATATAGGGATGCAGTGGAGGTGGGTCAGGCATTCAATAGCCACTGTAAAAACTGTGTGAGCGTGTGCAGTGCTTCAGGCAAGAGAAGTTGCAGCTCATCTGGGGTCACTGAATATGCCCTTTCAAAACCAGAGGTTATATGCATGAGAACAAAAGGAACAGAGAGAACATTTAAAACCTTGGCTGTTGTAAATGGAGCCTCTCCCAAAACCTACAACAACCCTGTTTAGTAACCATGGAGACACTAGACTAGAGGAAGGGGTGTATGACTCACTGAGGAACTCACTGTTCTGGGGGAGGCTGAGGTGGGGGCGGTCAGTGAGACAAACAGAAAAAAGGGTGTGAGACTTTATTTTAGAAGATTTTTGTTCCCATGTTAAAGTGTCCAGAACGGATCCCCGTTCATTTTGCCAAGTCAAATATACGTTTTCCAGACCTTCTAGATAAAAAGTTACAATAGGGCAATCTATTCTTAATAAAATTCTATCCGTTTTCAAGTTCAATTTATTTTCTTGAAGTGCATGTCAGGAGGATCCTCCACCTAAAACTGAAAGATACGAAAGTTACCTGCATCACTAGCGTATATGAGATAACCTGGCGTTCTTCAGGCTTTCGTCCTGGTATCCTGTCAGTCTCGAATCCAACACGCCGCTTTCCAAATCCCCTTAATTTTTTCTAACCTCAGACGACGTTGATCTGTCACTATTCTCTATGCTTACGACGAGTAAAGCAGGTTTGTCCCCGCTCGTGTTATATGCGCGCGTGGCACTGTTAGGACTAGCAGTACCGGCAGACCTATAATAAATATACTGTGGGAAATGCCTCGCAATCCGCTAAAATTACAAGCGGCCATCCCTCTCTCGAGTTTGGAGTGTCCCGTGGGAGCGCAGACTCTTTGGCTTGAGGGCACTGGGAATGAATGCTCGTCGGCTGGACAGTCTGTCAACAAATAGCCTACTATGTGTGGCAATGTTTGCCTGCACCTCCCAATATTCCACACGATAAAAAAACGGCTACTAAATATCTTAATAAAAAACCAAAAAAATGAGAGGTTTAGGGGACATAAATTAGAACAGTAAAGATTTAGTGGAACATTCCCACACATGTGCGCGCAGCCAGATACTTACTCAAACAGACACGCACGCACACACCACCCACGCGGACGAACACATTTCACTACTATGTAGTATGAGAGACAGAGAGAGAGAGAGAACAGCGCGTCAAATGGGTATGATGTCCAAATATACACTATTCATAAATCAGTAGGTGAGTAATACCATCGTGACGTAGCTCTGCTGGGATTCTGAAGTGTGCAGCCAGTGGTCACTCCCACAGTGGCCAGGAATTTAGTTTATTTAGTTCATCCACAAATAAAAGGTCAATTTGCTGTAAAGCCGGTGTCTCTGTACAACAGAAAACACAAACAAATAAAATCGAACTCCTAGTGTCTTGTGCGTCGCTTTCCCATTGAAAACACGTACCTGCTTTTGCGTTTTTCTTATGTGATTTGTTAAAGAACAATTAACGTTACATTTGCTGACAGCTTAAGCAATGGCGGATTGGATGAACACATTATTTTTGAAGATCTATTCTCATTGTTTACACATGGAGTCACTATGTTGTAGGCTTTTTTGAAATTTCGTAAATCTTTTTTGTGCCGTCTAAAAAATTGTAACATAACAATAATTGCGATTTAAAAAAACAGTCTGGAAGGCTATAGGGTATAGCACTGGTGCATATTAATTGCATTTAAATGTAAATGTGCGCTATATCTGAAACTGGCAGTGTTTATGAAGACGTTGGCTCGATTTGATGTTAGAATGACAAGCAGCCAACATTTATATTATTTTACATATTATTTTATCTTTAAAGTTTTTTGTATTTCTGTAAATGCAAATGGACAATGAAATAATATGAAAAAATATGACAAACCGATGCATGTTGTCAGGTGCTGCAAAGCACATTTTTGTTGCATATATATTATTAAACATATATAACCAAGAAACTGCAGCCAGACAGTGGCAACACAACTATCAAGCAACTGACTCAACATAGAGAATGTACAGAGAGTGACGAACAGAGCCTCTTTCTTTTCTTTTTTTCCATGCATCAGTGTAGACCTTAATATAATAATAGACAAAAAGCCAAACATTTGTCTTTAGAAGTTCAAATCCCTTGGGTCGATTTGTTGCAGATACTGTGTTGTAATTGTCCAATATTTTCACTTTCTCAACACAGTGGGGCAGCAAAAGTATAATAAATTTAAGGTATCATACACCCCTCCCCCCACACACACACTCCAATGCCACACATTTACAAACAAGCTGATCAATGAAAAAATGGAATGAAACCTACCACAAAAGTAAAAATTCTCATAGCCTTCTTCCTCAATGACTTCCTTTGAATTCCCATACAATCTTTTCTCTCTCTCTCTCTCTCTCTCTCTCTCTCTCTCTCTCTCTCTCTCCCAAATCTCTGCTTGTGTCCTCATCTGATCTCCAGTTAGAATGTCTGATGCCAAAAGCACAATTGTCTCGTTCCAAACGCCTGAGTGGTGCTACATAGGTCGGAATGCAAAATAGGCATTAAAACCACACACACAGGATAAAAAATGATAAAAAAGAGAGAGCAACCATGATCATGCTCATATCGCACACTCATTCATACATCATATGACGAGTAAAGTTTTTATAATCAAGTTTAATTGGACTGTTATCTGAATGAGATATGAAACTTTGTTAAACATTTTAGTGAAGGTGATAATTACCCATTTTATTTTTCCTGCTTGGCCACCGTTGGATCTGATTTCACTTTCATTGTATTTCCCCAACCACAGAGTAGAGGCAGGACAAAATTAATCAATGATCAGAACAGAATGTGTATTTAAATATTTCCACCTCAGATACAGTATATGGAATAGACAGATACAATATTTCATCACAAAAAATCACTGTACGACACAGCAGACCACAAGAAATACGAACAGAGGGATGAAAGAAAAAGAGGAGGCGAATATGCATTGTCCACACCCTGAGTTCCAGGCCATCAAATCCAGGGTGAAAAGTGCCCTGGCCTCTTAACATGTTGACAAGGACAGAATCATTCAGGGGCAGTGCATGGGTGTCTGTCCTCCTGTTGTGATAAAAACACACAAATGAGAGTTGGATATTGGGCACAAAGTGACCATGTTGCAGATCCAGAGCGACGGTTGAAGGGATCAAATTTTGACACATTCCTGTGGGACCAGACCAGGCCACTGATAAAAAAGATTACTTAAACTGTACTTGCACAAACTCAAGCTGAACAATTTAAAGCCACATAAAATTGGTATTTCCCTCATGTGTCCTTCCAGCAGTTCCAAAACACTGTCATGACATTGCTGCTTTAATGTATGTCTCTTTCAGCAGGACTCTGAGATTCAGTTGTTTTCAAAGCAGTGAGCTCCTCAAGTGATGGAACCATTTGAGTAGCTTATGTACAAATGCTGTTTTTTTAAATGTTTAACTTAAAAGTAAGAAGAGGGCAGAGTTTGTGCAGTCACCATTTATAGATGCTGAAGGAGAGAACAGAAATTTAGGATTAAGTAATCTCCCCAGCGACAAAATCAGAGGAGGCTTTGAGACTAAAACAGGGACCAGGATGTAGACAAAAAACCTTTTGTGTGGTCTCTCACATTAGTTTAGTTTTTGGGCATCACTGAAATGTGGGTATGGGTGAATCACATTTGCACAGTTGCACTCTGAAAGGGAGTTTCCTGCATTTCATCAAATTGGTTTCTTCGTGAAACTAGCAGTGTCCATTCTTTCTATAATAAGTCCCTAGCTCAAGCTGTATAGCAATATTAGTTATTTTGTGTGTGCATTTACAGTTGCAAGTCAGCATATGAAAAGTATACGCAAGTATGTGAATGTTTTGTGATCACATTGTATGTTTGCGTTCGTGCATGTGTTTCTGTGTGTGTCCATGTGGATGGGTTTGGATCTTGATTGTCACTGCTGGAGAAGTCTTTATTTAGCCATATCTCTGAAACTCTTCAGTCTCAGTAAGTGTCTTCCAAAGCTTATCTTTAAAAAAAGATTAAAAATATGAAAAGGGTACTGTCCATTTCATCTGTCAAGAAAAAAAGAATAGTCAAATGAGGGTTAGCATAAGTATCAATACATACTGACAAAAACTTACGTTACCACATAAATATAGTTTATGGCAGCATTTAAGTATCTACTTTTCATACTGCAGTCATCTGAGCTATGTCCCATAATTAATGTCTTACCTCTTTAGGGATGCCAAGATAATCCCAACTACAGGCTGGTGACAGTGAAGCCTTCTTCACTGGGCTGGTCAAGAAGCTGGCAAAGTACCCCTCCCCGGGCTGTTTGGGCTGCATAACGGTGTCCAATGGGTGCATAGCTGTCCAAGTTACCATGGTAACCCATCTCTTCGTGCTGTGGGGAAGAGTCCAGAGTTCCACTCACACATGAAGTTGACATGGAAGGACCTCTTTGTAAAGGGGAAGGGTAGGATGAATGGGATGGAACTCTCATCCCAGAGACCATTAATGACATGTCCCGTTTGTGGGAGGGCAAAGAGATTGCTGATGGTCGCTGTTCCTCATAGTTTTGGGGACTGCCAGCAACATTTCCTCCTTGCCCAAACCAGCAGGGAGAGCCACTGTAACTGGGGGAATCATACTGGGAGAACTGGTCTTTTGGGACCCGATGCGGACTCATGGCAGAACCACACTGTGGTAAGAGGCGAGGGGTTGGCGAGAGGGTTGGGCTAAAAGTCCTGGCAGCATGCCCATAAGTCTGGGAGGAAGGACCAGGTTTAGGGTACTGCTTTAGGGCATCTGACTGATTTGATAAACTGGGGGATACAGAGGCAGAGTCTGGAGGGTAGACATGAGCAAATCTCTCATCTGAGGAGGGAGTAGAAGTATGGACAGAATATGGAGAGGGGTATTCACAGGACTCTGGGGCATGGCTGAGAGGAGACAGGCTACTACTATCTCCACTATAGTAGTCCAATGCTTCCTGGTATACACCCCCTGAACCCATCTGTCCTGACCCTGATGGGGCTGAAGGCTTTTGAGATTTGGTTTTTGGTGGTGGTGGACGATCTCTTTGACAAGGAGAGAATCCTCCCCTGCCTCTGGCTCCTCTCGGCTGTCTCCCACCTGTAGCACTACGTTTTGGCCCTCCCCCTTGCATAGGAGGGCTGGCAGGTGATCCTGGGGGAACAGAGCATGCTTCCTTCTCATTGTGTGCCTCAGACTTTTTTCTTCGCCCACGGCCTGGTTTTGCACCCCCTTGGAATAGTACATTCTGACTCCAGTTGTAAGAAGGGCCTGCCGAATTTTCATTCCAGTCAAGCATTAGCTTCTCCAGGCTTGAAAGACTAGACTGACCCTCAGGCATAGGAACATCCCTTGGGCGAAATGTTCCCCCCATAACACCCATGCCTCCTCCACCAGCGTGAGAGGAATCTGAGGAGGATTCAGAGAGTGTGTCAGGGCAAGGACGTGGTTTGGCTTTTTGGGGTGTGTAGTTTGAGATGTCCAGAATGTCTTTGGAGTCTAATCCAGTTCCAGCTACCCCATATTCAGGGTAACCATGAAACTGATGAGTAACATATGCATCACCACCCCAGTTATTTCCCCCTTGTCTGTATCCCCACTGAGCTGTAGAGGTGTACTGTCTGCAACCCTCAGGCGGAGAAGAGGATAAGGAATAGTGGCTAGACTTTGACATTGACATATAACTTCCACTTGGTGAGGTTGGGCCAGAGTCCCCTCGCTGTATGGTTGAATGGGGTGGGCATGGATATCCACTATAACTGCGCTTGGCAGAACCCTGGTAGTTGGAATAACTCATCTGACACTGTGCATTGGGAACAGAGGGAGTTTTTGTGCCATGTGTAAAGCTACAGTCACTTGGTCTTTGCTGTTGTTGCTGCAGTTGAGGGAGGGGGTAAATGCTTCCTCCTTGAGGAACCCCAGCACTATAACTAGGTGGATATTGAGGAAAACCTCCAGATGGATGTGGAGAGCTGGGTGAACGGGAAAGCAAGAGTGCCGGGGATTTAGGGAAGGATGGGGTAGGAGAAGTCTGTGAAACACTGTATGAATATGAGGGTTTAGTTGTCGAGCTGCCTTGAGTTTGGGGTGAGGGTAATGGTGCCCCTTCCCCAAGACAGGCTGCTCCTTTAGGACTTCTTTTGGGAAAGGCAGGAGACCAACGATGGGCTGCACCAGGGCTGCTACCTTCATATCCTGGGGTGAGCTTACGACCTTCCTGGCGCCCAGCAGGGCTGGACATAGAGATATCTAGCAGGTCAGATGAGTCATCAGAATCAAGAAGAGAGCGAAAATAACCTGCAAACATTCCCTGAGACTCTTCTCCACTGCCTACCCCTCTCACACCGGGGCTGTGGTACACCCCGCCCTTACTAGCCTCACTACTTTGAAAACTTCCACGAGGGGAACTAGAGCTCTGATAACTGCTTGTTTTCTCAGTAATATCTCTGTCACCTTTCCCTATCCAGCTACTGTTCTCATTTTGCCAATCTTGCTCTTGAGCACCTGGACCATTTTTTAAAGTCCCATTCTTTCGTGATCTGCGTTTTCTAACCTTCTCACCTTGTGCAGAGCCACCTAAAGCTGCCCTACTTATTCCCCCAGCAACACCCTTGCCTCTTTTTCGAGGAGTTCCTGGTTCAGATGCAGGGACCTTCCGCTTCTTGCCAATTGTTTCAAAAAAATCACTGAATGACCTTTTAAAGGAATCAGAGGATCCAGCTGCTCCCCCTCCTCTACTCCCCATACAGCCTGCCCGACCACCTCTCCTGCGGAATCCTGTGAGGCGGTGCAAAAGAGTGGAAAGTGATGGATTTTCTGGTGGTATGTGGAAAGTTTCAGGCTCTGTTGGGGTCCAGCAGCGTGGAGGAGAGCAGCGGCCTGTGCTGGGTGGTTGTCTGTTCAAGAAGGCCAGTTTGGAGAGGACATCTGCATATTCTACTTTAACATCATTGGTATCATTAACATATGAGGGCTGTGGAGACGGTAGCTTTACTGTTCGCCGCCTCCGAATTTTTTTGGGCTCTGCAGCACTGGCTGCACCCACTCTGGTCTCATGCATGTCAGGTTGTCCTGGTAATGCCTGTTTAGGGGGGCGTCCCCTGCGTCTCTTCAAGATTACAGGAAGCTCTCCTGGCGGAAACATCACCATCACACTCTTTCCATTGTTCTTCATGCGGAGTAGTGCGGTGGGCTCTCTTGAAACATTAGGTCCTGGCTCACCTCCTACAACTCCCTCGGGCCCTTCACCTGTTGTGGCCCCTTCCCCACGGGGTCCAGTACACACAGGCTCCAGGGATGAGATCTTATAGCTTTTCTGTCGTCGGCTCATGTGAACAGGTATTCTGGCTACTTTTACCACAATCTTCCTCACACCTAAATAACGTCCCTGTCGCCTCCCTCTTACTGAGGGGTGAGTAACAATGCCCTCTCCTTCTGATGTTCTCATGCTATGATTTGGTGTAACACCTGCTGGTATAGTTGATGATGATAAAACCTCAAATGATGAAGCAGCATCACACACCTCTGGGGGATGTTCCTCCATTGGTCTTATGTCCTCTGTTCTCCAAACTCTATTCTCCTCCTCTTCTTCATCATTTTGGTCCATTTCTCTTTTGAACATATTTTCCTCAGCAGCTCTACGTAAACGGGATGATTTACGAAGATGGCAGGGGAAACGTGGCCGACCAGAGCTCCGCAGGGTATACTTCCTTTCAGCCTCCACAGAGGTCATTACACTGGCTTGACCTATTATACGAATGTGGTCTAGGTCGCTGGTGTGATCCATTTCTGGCTTACATGTCAAATTGTGTTCTCTCTCCTCCTTGAGTAAAGTGGAAGGGTTGAATTGAGGAGGTGTCAAATTGTTTGGGGTTAGGGTGGTGTGTAACAAAGGGGGTGACAGAACATGTATATTATGTGTGTCAGTCTTGGAAGGTAAAGACAAGTCTTCTGGAATAAGGGAAGGGTCCAGCTCCATAACTGAGGAGCCAGTGTCTGTAGGCGTGCACATGCCTTTCTGTGTGCACTTGTTTGTTAACATGTTTGTGTCCATCCACATATGGGTATCCAATGGAATGTGGGTATGAGGCTGCAGGTGTGTGCTTGTGAGTGAGTGTTGTGTTGTGTGCATCTGTGGCTGTGTGTTTTGCTGAATGAGCATTTGTTCTTGTGTGTGTATTTGCTCCACATAATCTGTCTGCCTATGTTTCCTGGCTTTACATCGAAGTTGCTCTTCATGGTTCCGCAGACCATTAGCTAAAGAGGAAGGTGAATAAAAGCGGTAATGTAGTGAGCTGGCTGGATTAGAATCAGTGGGTCCTACAGATGTGTCCCCAGGCTCTTCATCCCCCTCCCATAAAGAGGGGCCCTCATCATCACTGCAGTCTTTGTCAGCCAGTGCCTCACAAGTCAAACGAACACCTCCAGAGCGTAGGCGACCTGACAGACGGCTCATTACCCCCAAAATTGTAGATCAGGATCTTCGTATTTATATAAATGTGTCAGTGATGGTTCCGTGTTAGGTTTAACTGTGAGCTGGGTCCAGTTCAGCTTGTAGGTTGTTTCATCTCTTTCCTCTCACTGTTATTCTTGGCCAGAATGAATTGAACCATCAGGCTTTACACAGTCTTGAGGTCCACAGTTTTCAGGAGTGCAGATAACAGGTTTTCCCAGGGAAAAGGGGACAACACACACACAAAAAAAAATGTTAATATTTATTTACTGTAGAGGAATGCAAACAAATACTGTACAACAAAGCTGAAAATCCTATTGAAATAACTGCAGTTGTTCTTACCATGTCTGCTGCTACGGCCATGCTTTGTGTTATCCCTGTGGGCGAAAGGACACTTGTCACTATGGCGATACAGTTACAGAACAGTTGTAACCATGGCAATAGAATATGAGTGGAGCGGTAACCATGGTTACATAGTTTTCCTTTCCAATGCAATAGATTGCAGGCCTCACTATGGCAATACGACATATGTCTCACTGGATAGGCAGCTGTTTTATATGTTTTACATTTGGCAATTTAAAGCATTTTAAGTAAACTTTAGAACAGAAAAATTAAAAATAACAAGCACGCAAAGTCTTGAATACAGTTTAATATCTGTGATCACTAGCAATAATCAAGAATCAATAATCACACAAAAAGCCTTAGTGCAAAGTCTGAATTTACAAATTAAGAGGTAAGAGGTTTATCATCTATAAACTCGAGAAATGAGATTTGAAATGAATTTTTTTTTTTACATTTTAACGTGCAATATTCAAAAAAGTATTTGATGAGGAAAGGTTTGCCTGCCACAGTTTATTATTTAGTTTTACTGTGTGATGTGTCATGAGGCCTCACCATCATTGTTTTTAAAATACATGGATAGTTTCCATATATTTTAATGCAAAGTATCAAAATCATCAAATTATTTTAAAAAATGTCTGCATTTTAACTTGTTGAAAATTTGGGCCAGTAAACAAATATGGAAAAGAGTTAAATTTAAAATGCAATATCTAAATAAAAAAGTAACACTTTCAACAAGTCTATTTTTCAGCTCTCACCTCACAAAAAAAATTAATAAAATAAAATAAATAAACACCTATATGAATACATAAAACCCCCAAACATATTGGTGAGCTACACAAAAATATAACCTGGAGAGAAAACGCTAGAATGCAGAGAAGTTGGGGCTTGACATCAGGGGGCAGCAAAGAGATGAGAGGAAGTGGATGTAATGTTTCTAAAGAAAGAGATGGATGGATGGATGAATGAAAGAATATATGAATAAAATAGGGGGATTTAGAGTAAAAAACAATTTTTTCATATTGCACCCTGAAAAATAAAGGAAAGTAGATCAGTGCATGCAAACTATTTTCAAATAAAAGAAAAGCTGTCATATTTACAATTTACTCACTCCCGTCCCATATTACAACTCTCTATTATTATTTTTATTCTTAGGCAAAATAAAAGAGAATACTGCATAAACCACAATCAATCAATCAATCAATCAATCAAATACAGCCTACACATGTGCTATATTCAATGTATTCTGAAGCTATATAATATTTTTGTTTATGCACAAAACCTTTCATGCAGAAAACAGAAGCCTTTAGATTTAGACTCAAATTCCTTTTAGAACAACACAGGATCGAGATGAGATCGGGGCAAATAAATGATGACAAAATTTTAATTTTAAGTGAACTATTCCTTTAAGAATTGAATTTCATTTGTGATAAACATTGTAGTGACGTAAATAAGTCCAGGAGCTGGACTCTCACACACACATTACAGTTCTATCCATCTCTCAGTCTGCTACACATGGTTTTTATTACTAACTGGCAACGATAGGGAAAGTGCAGAAAGAGAGAGTGAGCGAGGGAACCTGAAACATGTGCTACAGTACATGGTGCCGAACAAGCTGCCACACTTGCATTCTTGAAGACAATGATACAGAGACAAATATGCATAAAACATGCAACCTTGCACATAACTCACACATAGCTGCTGAAACTTTACATTTGCTGCACATAATTATTTCTCCCACCTAGAAAACAAAACAGCATTCCCCCATACACTTAATATTCTGTGGCACAAACAGAATTTCCGCAATCAAGTGTTTAGAGCCATGGATAAGCTTCCCACACTACTGTTTTGCCAGTTTGGCCTGATCTTCTTGTGCTTCGGTTCTCCCAGATTTCAGTACTCACAATTTTCTTTTCTCAGAGGTTTTCAGAGAGATTTAGATCTGAACACATTGCTGGTTGCTTCAGAACAATTATTATTTTTGTGTGTGTGATGGAAGGCCCATGGCTTTCACTCAATACCAAGTTTTTGACACTTCTTTCAAAAGTGCTCTCCAAAACTTTTCAGTCTTTGCCTGACATCTTGAAACCATGCACATGTTCATGGTGCCAAGAGCAACAAAACATTCGAAAACATCAATGAAACTCTCCTGTGTTTGACTCTCCTCCTCTTTGAAAGCTAAATTTTGTTGTCATTCAACATATTGATGTCCTATACCAAAATAGTCTGATCTTGGTCATCAGACGGATTGCTGTTAAGGCATGTTCAGGCATGTTCATATCCTGCACTTATGTCTCTCTCAGTAGAGGGGTCTACCCGGGACTTCAAACTTATTACCCTTTCATTGGGCTGGGAATAGATGGTGAAATCTTGTGTTAGAAGGTCAGCTTGAATCTGAGTGTCAGTTGAAGAAGTTTTTCTAATATTTGAAGTATTCTGTTGTGAAATATTCCTCTAATGGCCACATCCTGTGATGCTGACTACCGCTCTGTAGGCCTTAATCTCCTTGACACTATTTCGAACACTGAAAACAAGAGCACCAAGGTCTTTGAAGATCAACTTGCTGATTGTCATGCCTGGCATCTATTGGCTTCGTATCTAATCAATTTTACATGCTCATCATACACCACACAAGAACTCATAGCAGGAATCAGACGGCATGAATTAGCTATTTTATAGTGCATTTTATTTTGTATTGCTTTCATACAATCTATCCAGGAGCGTCGGACTGGGGGTAAAACCAGTACTGATTACCAGAGCCCCAAAGGAAGAGAGGGCCCTTGAAAAGTCTGGAATATATATTTTCAGGGGGGGGGGGGGGGGGGGGCATTAGGACTGCCTATACATAGGGCCTGGGATCTTGTGCAGGGCACCTGAATCTATCACAAATTCACTTAAAAAAATTTGTGAATACATTTATTTGATTAAATAACTTCAAGTAACAAGCTAATTACTCAGAACATTAATATACACTTAAATAGTATGGTACAATTTAATCAAGTATTTGTCTATTCATGTTTCATGTTTGTTCCCTTGCAAAAATGTCAACAATCTGCTGAAAGATGAAGTATATTATTTGAACAAATTTAGCATAGGCAAGGTGCCATTTCATGATGTAACTGTTAACTGGAAACATAAAAACCCATTTTGTCATCATTTACTCACCCTCATATAATCTCAAACCTCTATATCTTTCATTCATTGACTTTCAATAAACAGACCAAAAAAAATGTTTCAAACACACACATATTCCAAAATATCTTTCGGAAAAGAGCGAATGTCTTGCAGATCTGGAACGACATGAAATAAATGATGACATGATATTTATTTTGGGGTGAACTATCCCTTTAACTTGTAATGCCAACTACAAGGGTCAAGTCCAGTCCATATAGCGAAGAAGCAGAGAGGAATATCAGATAATCACATTAATAAGCATGTGTGCTTAAATCTCAGCCAGTCCTGTCCTGTGTCTGAATCTTGAATCAAATGTAGATTATGTTTTCTGATGGTCAACAGCTAGGCGCACACAAACAAATATAGCTTTTAGATCACCCTTAAATTCCATCTCTCTAATTCGTTCACACTTTAAATTTGCTTTCTACCTCCTCTCTCTCCTTCTTTTTCTCTAATTAATACCACTCATTAATTAAGCATCAGTCTCACAGAAGACAGGAACAAGCACAACTGCAGAACAGTTCTTTAATTACAGTCACGCACACACCAAATCGCTCATACAAAGTCTCTCAGTTATTCACACACATTCCTCCTCCTAAGTGTTTGAGAGAAAGAGATTGAATGTCTGGAGCTTCTCTTACTCTTCTCTCACAGTTCTGGCACCATGACATATTTGCCTGCCAGGACAGACTAGTGAGCTGGATTAAGTCAGTGGAGAGTGTGTGTAAAAGAGAGAGAGTAGACATGAGTGAGGCTAGCATTTGTCTGCTTTGTTTACTAATTAAATGTGGCTTTCACTCTTTCCAAACTAGTGGTGTGTGGTAAATAACTGAAACAAGGAGGCAATGACACTTTAGGATTGAGAAATTGTGATGTTTACACAGTTTACAGGTTAATGGTAACATGAAGATAAATGGAACATGAAGCAAATCAGTTTTGTAATATTTTGCTTGTAATTTGTTTTTATATATATATATATATATATATATATATATATATATATATATATATATATATATATATACAATTTAATATTTATTAAAAGTTTTAAGTTTACAATTTGTTTTACATAATTACACAACATATCTGTATCATATTGGTTATTGGCATATATTACAGATTTTGTATTTACAATTAAACAATATTGAATAATTAATTGTGCATGCAAATTTCTTTTTGCCATCTGCTCACTTAAAGTATTAATTAAAAACATTTATAATTTTAATAACACTGTTAGATGTAATCTTTGCCACATCTCAAAATTCAAATACATTTTTCATACCATTTCATACATGTTGGGATGCCTAAATTCATTTTTAAATGACTGATTTTATTTATTTATTTTTATTAATTAATCATTAAACACATTATCTGGCAGAATTGTAATTTCAACGTAATAATTCCTTTTTTTTGGTTTGTTTCTATTACTATTATCATAAGTAACATTTTATAATAATCAAAATCTTTTAACCCTAATACTCAACAAATCCTCTATTAACAATGAGCTTAAGGGAGACAAAAGAGGCCATGCCTTACTGTAAAACATTATCTGCTGATTCTGCTCTTGGACAGTGCAACTTCAGAAAGGTGAGCAGTTTACACAAAATTTGGTCTAAGAATTGTTTTTGCTTTTTTCTACTAGCTATTACTTATATTCTCCCCCTTGCCTCCTTTTGAGAAAATCCATCCTTTAACCCCTTTCTGTAGTTTCACCTTTTTTAAATACTCTATTTGACTATGCAGCTCTATCTTTTTGTTTCCCTCCGCTTTTATGCTTTTTTGATTCTCCACACACGTTTTGTCTCTTTCTCCATTGATCCAATCCTTTCAACTACTGGAATGCCCCCCACCCCATGGGATCCAAACAGCTGGTAACATTTAGCCAATCACACAGCTGCCTTTAGATTCACTGTCCAATGACAGTCATGAAAGTCTACAATGATGCCCGCACCTGTCCATTGGAAAAATCAGCCATGCTGTAAACAAATACCATAGCTCAAAACAAGATTATCAGTTGACTCATCCTGCAAAAAGACTGAATGGTCAGAATGGTATTTATTTTAGATCTCATGAAATTTCTACCAATCACAGCCTAATTCATGACAAGAAAGCCATGAAGGGGAAATAACTGTAATGTAAACAATAGAAAATCATATGAATAGGTAAATATAGATCCTAAACATAGTGTAAGTGATCTTGTTCTCCTCTGAACTGTATAAAATTAATTATGGCATACAGGTACAACAAATCCTGAAAGATGCAATAATCTGATGTACTCCAAAAACACTTTAAATCATGGACACATGCTCAAACACACCCATGAATGCACACACATGCAAGGTCTGGTCTGTATCTCACAACCAACTTTTTTGTGTGCGATGTGCAAGTATGTTTGCACAAGAGTTTGTGCTTAGATAAGTGTTTGTTTACACGAGTGCAAAGGAGTGCTTGTGCGAGTGTGTGTGCGTGTGTTTACACAACTGTGTGTCTGTGTGTCAGTGGGTGTGTTAGGGCTCACTCAGTTCAAATGAGAGTGCAGTTGTTGCTAAGATACAGGCAGCAGCCCCGACAGTGTGTGAGGGCGAGTGACAGAGAAAGAAAGAGAGAAACAGAGAAAGTTAGAGCAAGACAGGGTGAGAGAGAATGTAGGAGAAAGCTTAGAGGGGGAGGTGGGGGGAGGAAATGAAGAAGAGGGGAACGGGAGAGGGAGAGAGAGAGAGAGAGTTAGAGAGAGGTAGAAGTGGGTCATAAGATCCACAGAGACAACTCCAGTGACACTCTGCAGAAACACAGCTGTCATCACACACACACACACACACACACACACACACACAATGGCTCTGTTTCAGAACCTAGTCAGCTGCCTCACTGCCGACATAGTCAGCATCCTAACTGAAACCTCATAAGTCAGGGGTTTACTAACCCTTTTTTGTGTCACGTACCCCAAAACATGATGATCCCCTTGTGTTCTTAAAATACAGCTATATATTTTAATGTATACAGTATATCCCTTTTTTAGTATTTGAGAAAAAAATTCTAATAATAATATAAAAACAATGTGACAGACCACATTATTTTTTGCTAGCACTTTATTTTAAGGAACATTTCAAACATTTAAGTTGCTTATTAGCATGCATATTATTTGAAAATTGGCTGTTTATTATTACTTACAAAAGCAAATATTAATGCCTTATTTTAGATCCATTAATAACCCAAACCTAATAAACTTAGCAACTACCTTACTATTAATAAGCAGCAAATTAGGAGTTTGTTGGGGGAAAACTCTCAGTTAATAGTTAAAATATGTTCTCTATTCTAAAGTGTTATTGATGTTTTTAGATTTCCTGAGAAATAAGAGCAAATATGTATAGGTGTGAATGACACATAAAGTGTGTGTACAATTAATGTGTTGATGTCTTAAGCTTATGCTAAGTTTGCCTAAAATATATTTTGTAATTTCTGTCTCTTTCTTTTTTTTCTTTTTTTTTAATTTTTATTATTTTATAATTTGAAAACCCCTGATTGATTTGCAAAGCTCAATTAGGCAGGAACTCAATATGTCATATAAACAGTGTTAAGTGCCTAAAAGACTTGACTCTCAATTTAATTAAATATAAGTGTATTCAAACAACACAATACTCTACTAACCATAAATATACGATGCCATTCAGAAGTTTGGGGTTGATAAATATTTTAATGTTTCTGGAAAAGGTGTCTTATTCTCACCAAGACTGCAATAATTTGATCAAAAAAAAAAAGGGTAAAATTTCAATATATTTCAGAATGTAATTTATTTCTGTGATGGCAAAGCTGAATTTTCAGCAGCCATTAGTCCAGCCTTTAGTGTCAAATCCTTTGGAAATCATTCTAATATGCTGATTTGCTGCTCTAGAAACATTTCTACCTTTTACCAATGTTGATATACGTGAGGACATATATATACTGTATGTCCTCACGGTCACTTTTTATACTTTTAATACATCCTTGCTGAACAGAAGTATCAATTTCTTTTGAAAAATCTTTATTAGTATTTTTCAACAACATTTCTTTTTGACAAGTTTTCTGGGGGAAATTGAGATGCATGCGATGCTGCCTTACAATTCAAATGAACGCAGGTATATCAGGAGGAGCATAATTAAGTGTGCATGAGCTCACTGTCTTTCTTCTGGTTTCCCTCATTTGCTTTCAGTGCCTCCATCATTCCTCAGTCTCAATCTCAAACTTGTTTCTTCTTCAGAGAATCTGCATTCTTAATATCTCCTGCATCTCTTCCTCTTCCCTCTCTATAACCTCTCATTCCCTCCTCCTCTCCTCTCTCTACCTTCCTCACTCGCTCCCTCTTTCTCTTTCGATTTCTATTACTTGAACACTCTCTCCCGTCCTCAGCTGCAGGAAATTACTTATAATCTTCATCACCAGAGACTGCATTCAACACTCAGCCCAGCCAAATACACACACACAACACATGCATGCACATATCTTCTACTTGTTGTCTTTTCTTTTTACTTTTTGCTTTCCTTATTTTTTGTGCTTGTCTACTAGCTTATTTTAAGAGGAGAAGAGACTACACCATCCTGACCTCCCGCCCCTCCACTTGGTCATATGACCACTGCAACAGCTGGGAATAGCTATCCAACAGCAGTTATAAGTGTGGTCACAACCAGTTTATTGTGGTCATTTAATCTAGTTGAGTACTAAACAGCTAAATCAAAAGAGATTTCAGGTACAAGAAATTAAACAAGGGCATACCTGTTGTGTGTACACCTGATTAAACCACACATGGCATACCTTAATTTTAGCACAAGTCATTCGCACTTAACATTTGAATGAAATGCTCAAGAAAACAGAACTGTAAAGCTGAGTAAAGATATGAGAGTAGAGAAAACACAATTCAAAAACAATCACTATCATCCTTATTTTAAAAAAAGAACAGGAATGGACATTTTTAACTTAAATGTGCAAGGTTTTCTGTGTCAGCCACTTTCAGTTATTTTTGTTTTCTGTTACTTTGTTATTCTTGTAGTTATTTACCAACATGGTGCTGGGGGAGACATTATTCATTCATTTTACAGACATTATCGTGAACTATAATATAAAAAAAATGTTTTAGAGAGCCCTTCAAAAAGAACTGGGCAATCTAATACAATAAAAATCTAATATTAATGATTTATATGGTGTTTAACAAAATTCTGTTTATTTTTGTTTCTGTTTATTTATTTAAATTCTGGCTAATTCTGTATGGCAGCCAGTGGAGAAATATACTTTTTATAACCAGATGGTGTAGTTACAACATCTACCAGCAGGGGCTAAGCAGCAAAACCTTGACCTCTTCTAATCCCCATTACATACCTGTGTCTCTGTCTACTCACTCCATCCACACCTCACTCTCTCTCTCTCTTTCTAATTCATAATCCAACTCATATTTATCTGCTTCTCATGTTGTGTTTATCCATGCCATCAATCAATCAGCTCATACTAAGGCTGTGTTCCAGGCAGGTTATTAAGCCCGTAAGTCACGACTTCAAACCACGACTCATTCCAGGCAAGTCACGCCAAACTCCCTGAGCGCAAGGAATTGTGGTAGCTAGATTAATAATTTGATTGCAATGTTATATTGTCTTAAAGTCTATTTCTCACCGTGTACCACTTGCATAAACACCGCATCCGTAAGGGCTGCCATTGTTGTTTTGTGTGCTATGTGACGTCAGAGCGCAGAACTGGGAATACATCGATCTAGTACAAGTTCATGGGTGGGAAGTCACAGGTTTGACTGCCGTTCCAGTGCACTTTCACAGGTAGAAGTCTGGAAAAACACGGGTTACGGGTTTCCTGGAACGTGGCATTACACCATAATTTCAGCCGGTGTGTCTCTCTGCACACAAACCTGGCTGCTTTAGTGTATATCTAACCCAGCTCCTCCTATCCCTCTCTGGATTGTGTCTAATGCACAGCTGTTCTCTCACCCGCCGGCACTTGAGAACACACACACACCCTACACATACAGATTTATGGGCGTACGGCACACACATCCCATAGACACGGACGCACACACACATACTGAGTTAGACCTTGAGGCCAGTGTTTTGTAGAGGGGCCTCTCCACTGCGGCCCTGACTTCCTGACCCCCCCCCCCCCCCCCCCCCAGCACCCCTGTTCCACTGTTGCCGTGGGAGACGCTGCTGCAGAGCCCGTTGCCAAGGAGAAGGGCTGCTGGCTGGCTGTTTAAATAACAATGGCCGCCTTGTGCACATTTCAACTCTAGACACTGACAGCATGTTAAGACCTGCTTCAAAAACACACATATGTGCTCTCTCGTCCTATCCGTCTGTGCCTCGCACACTAGTATGCACATATGCAGATATTCCCTTGACTTTTTCATGTGTTCTCTCACTCTCACTCACAGTCTCTCTCTCTCACAGGGGCTTTATTCAAAAGCATCTGTTTCTTTTTAGCCTGCACAGCTCATTCTCTCTCTCGCTCGCTCACTCGCTATCCCTGTCTCTCATTCCCTGTTTCCATGGTCTAAATCTCTCCTTCTCATTCAGGATGGGAGTGTGTAGTGCACTCATCCATCTTTCTGCTGTACACTCCCTCTATCATCATATCCAGAAAATTCCACTCCCTCCTACTCTCTCTCTCTCTCTCTCTCTCCTCCCTTATCGGCCTTCAGTACCTCTGCTGTTCCCCCACTCTCTCACTTTCTTCAGTTTCTTTATATCTGTCTCCCTCTCTCTTGCTCGCTCTTTCTCCTTCCTCCCTTATCTCCCCATAGTACCCCTCCTCTTCCCCACCATCTCTCACTTTCTGCCGTCTCTCTCTCGCTCAATCTCTCTGCACTGTGTAATCTCACTCACTCTCTCCTCTGTCTCTAGCAGAGGAAGTGTGTGTTCCCCAGGGGGAGCTGGGCTCATTAACTTCCAGCAGACAGAGAGAGAGAAAGAGAGAGAGTGAGGGGGAGAGAGAGTGCAAGAGAGAGATAGAACAGGAAAAGAAAAAACAGGGGGAGGGCGAGAGAGTCTGTGACAGAG
The DNA here is from genome assembly GCF_963082965.1 of Carassius carassius. Lineage (NCBI taxonomy): Eukaryota > Metazoa > Chordata > Actinopteri > Cypriniformes > Cyprinidae > Carassius > Carassius carassius. Next base: position 13,281,623 of record NC_081779.1, read on the forward strand.
TCTGAAGGTGAGGAAAAGACTGAGATTGAGAGATAGGCAAAAGAAAGAGAGATTAGAAAGAAAGAGACAGGACAGCTAGAGAGATAGACATCTGATCAATCACCCGGGACTGCATCATATCCTGTTTTAATGATCTTTAAATCACATAGTTTCATACATCGTATTAATATTAATACTTTTTTTGCAAATTAGTTTATTTAGTCTCAGCGATCTATCTATCTATCTATCAATCTATCTATCTATCTATCTATCTATCTATCTATCTATCTATCTATCTATCTATCTATCTATCTATCTATCTATCTATCTATCTTCAGTATGCATAATTCAGGGTCAGCAAATTTAGTCTCTAGCTTTACAAGAGTATCATGGGGAGCAAACAGGTGTTCGAACCTTACACAACAACACCCACAGTCAAGTGTAAGAAAGTAGAGGTCATTGATGTAAATTTAGCACTGGGACCAATTTTAATCATGATTTCTTTTAAAAAAATACCATGCCTTAAAATCATGAGAAAGATTCTGCAAAGTACTGTAAAGGGAGAACTGATTAGACAGAATTGATGATCTGTGGACTCATGAGCAGGTGGAGGACAGTTTTCTGCATGATACTGAAGCCTGTACAGATTAATCTGATCCTCAAGAATGTTCTTTGCTCTTAAAAATTTAGCTTACAGTAATGGCCAAAAGTTTTGCCAGTGACATAAATTTTGTGTTTTGCAAAGTTTGCTGCTTCAGTATTTCAAAGTTTGCTACTCAGTATATAATACGTTTTAAAGGTTTTTATTGGCAAAAAAAAATGTAGTGAGTCAATATTTAGTGTTGACCCTTGTTCTTCATAATCTCTGCAATTCACTCTGGCATGCTGGACATTAGCTTCTGGGCCAAATCCTGACTGATGACGATCCATTCTTGCCTTATTAGATCTCGGTTTAGATTAGATCACAATTTGTGGGCTTCTGCTCATCCACTGGCATTTTAAGGATTGACCACAGGTTCTCTGTGGGACTGAGATCCGGGGAGTTGCCTGGCCACGGATCCAAAAATTCAATGTAATGATCTTCGAGCCACTTCTTTATCACTCTTGATTTGTGACACGGTACTCCATTATGTTGTAAAATGCACGGATCATCACTAAATTGCTCATGGATTGTTGGAAGAAGTCGCTCTTGCAGGACGTTTTGATACTATTCTTTATTCATGGCAGTGTTTTTTCTTGAATTATGAGTGAGCTCACTCCCTTGGTTGAAAAGAAACCCCACACATGGATGGTCTCAGGATGCTTCACTGTTGGCACGTTACAAGACTTGTGGTATTGTTCACCTTTTCGTCTCCAAACAATAGATTTTCCAGATGTCCCAAACATTCAGAAGGGAGCTTCATCAGATAAAATAACTTTGCTTCTTTGCTGCCCTTCTTGACACCAGGCAGTTGTCCAAAAATCTTGGCCTCACTGTGCGTGCAGATCCTCTCACACCAACCTGCTGCCACTCCTGAGCAAGCTCTGCACTGGTGGAGACACGATTCTTTGGAAGTAACCATTGCTTACAAGAACACAATGATCGGAAGTGCTTCTTCCCTCCTTTTATAGCAATCAGTCTGCTCTTACAATCTATTTAGTATGATAGTGATTTCACATGACTAGTACTCATTCACACTTTCACATGTCCTGCTGATATAATTTAATTTGTGTTTTGTTTTTTTGTGAAAAGTTAATTTTTTTGCCCAATGAAGCTTTTAGCAATTATTTAAATGTATTTGATCACTCTACACAATAATCTAGAAACAAAATGAATGAACACCACAACAAGTTAAGAAGCAAACTTGGCAAAACACTAATTTTATGTCACTGCCAAAACTTTAAAAGTTTACAACATTTAAACATTTGAATGTTTAAACAAGTGAAATTAAAAGCACAGCTACCAACAATTATCTAACTCACAAAAAATGTATCCTAACTACACTGATATTCAGAACCTGCAAATAGGAGTCTATAAATTTGCAGGACAATATTGCAAATATTTTGACACATTACAAAACAGATCATGTTCACTCATGCTTGTGTAGAAGTGGGAACTCTTTATGAAGAATAATTTTAAATCATTTAAATTTGGTAAAATACATTTTATACTCCAGTTGAAATATGCTCTGTTCTCCTAAAATTTTAGTCTGAATGACAACTGAAAGATTTGGCTTCCGTGACGCAAGACTTATCACCATATTTCGGATAGCACTGAAGTAACTGGTTTTGTTAAAAAAGACTTCCTCTGCTTTCATAATTTTTATACTTTTTTACTTAATATATAAAGTTTCACTAAAATGTAGCTGAATGGATTCAAAATTCCAAAACTATTGTGCAAAATTTGGAATAAAAAAAATGTTTAGTCTATTCCTTTGTCTTAAAATCATGCCAAATGGACACAAAGGATGAAAAGACAAAGTTTAAAAAGACCCTAAAGAAAGAAAAAACATGATTGGCTCAGGTCTCAAACATGCCTTGTTCACTTTTCTTAATGAAAGCACATGAACCTGTACAAAAAAGCTGTCTTAAATCAGTGCTTCAATGACATCATTGAAAACAATGAGCATGTTTGAACAGGCTGTCCTGTGTGACCTAAATGATGTATGCAATGAAAACTCACACTTACCTTAGACATTGATTCTCTCAATCATTTCTTATCTCACTCTCAAACTGCATGTTTCCATGGCAATCTTTAGCCAGGCAGTTTGTTACCTGAATGAGAGAAAGGAAGAGTGGGGTGGGGGGAGTTGGGGGGTATGAGAGAGAATAGTATGCAACATACTTTATCAGCTGATCTGTACAAATAAAGTATATGGCAACAATATCATGAATGTAAAACTGCTTGAGTTTATTTATTTTTCAGTTTTATTAACATCTCAATAACAATCCAGTTAGTGATATTATATAATTCACTTCTATGCAGCATGGACGCTTTTAATGGATTAAAAATGGGAAAATGTAAAGATGCAAAAAGAATCGCTTAATTCCTAAGAACGGTATGGGCTTTAGACGTGTCTGTGATGTGCTATCTGAGTATCTCACAGCAGGGGCGGACTGGCCATCGGGAGCACCGGGACATTTCCCGGTGGCCTGACGGTCATTCTGGCCTGCCGGCTGCCGCTGTGCAGTCGATCAGCCTGACGTGCAATAGGCTGTTAATGTATGCAACTGCGAATTAATTGACGGACTTATGAATCTACGAATCAGGCGATCGCGGAGTGAAAATGACACCACCACACGACTAAACATCAGCGAAGCACTGCCTAATCGGATATATCCAGAGGCAAGGTTTATCTTAGAAAATCGCGCAAAAAATGGAGCATAAATGCAAAGGAGGAGCAGAGAGGGAACGTATGAAAAGGAGAAAAGCCCTGGCCACAGACGCAGCAAGTTGTTGCAAAATCCCAACCATATTCGCCAGTAAGGGAGCAGGTCGGTCAGAATTACATATTTACTAGGGATGGGACAGTTCACTGAAAAAACCGAACCGCTCGGTTCTCCACACACGGTTCGGCACGCGCTGGGACGCGGTTCAGCTTAAATCTGACAAAGCATCTGTAATATGGTTTACTATAAATAGCACGTAAAACATACAGGGTTCAGATAATATATGTTTCTGCTGATGGATGAGCATTCTGGGTTCCCAGACATTACAACAATAGCGTTAAAAGAAAAAAAAAACCTGGACAAACCATTCACTCTTGTTCAATACTAATACGAACACTGGATCAGTGCATTCTCTTAAAGTGACAGTCTTTATATTAATCGAACAGCGACAACAAAGAAATCACTCACTGATCTTGATTGAAAAGCTTTTGTAACTTTAATAAAGAATAATCTTTAATTTATAGTCCAAAATACAATGCTGTTTTACATTTGATTACTTTATTCATTTTCTGTACATAAAAACTAGACCTCCCTAAAAAAGCCTGAAAGTAAGTTTATTTTATTTGTATCTTTACTCTACTGTATTTATTTGTGCTGTTGCTTGTTGTTAGAATATTCTTAATAAAATTATAAATTTAATTTTAAAAAATATTTTTTTGAAAGTTTAGTTTTTCCATAAACATAGCACATACAATGGTACCGAAACCATGATTCTAAAACCGTAAAACAAACCGAACTGTGAAAAAGTTGAACTGTTCCACCCTAATATTTACGTAATCATTTGGCAGATGGACGCTTTCATTCAAAGCGACTTACAATAGATAAATTCTATTATAAAATATATATATATATTACAAATATATATAATGATAGAAGTTTTAAAATGACAAACTAGCACACTGTTTTACATATGGGGATAAATAATTTTTCTAGTGGCAAATTTGACCAGAAATGTTGATTTTCCATTTCTAGCTTACTATATGTAGCCTAGTGTACAATGCTTATTTATTTATTTTGAAGGTGACGAAAGAAACAGTAGCACTAGTGCTGCAAGTACGCATGCTGTTGAAAAAGACAGTTCAGGTTTTGAGTCAGAGCAGTCAATTCATGTGCAGCAACAGAGGTGGCTTGGGGTGGAGTCAAATTCCCGTCCTGATTTACTGTCCAAGTCCGCCACTGTCTCACAGCATGCACGAGCTGTTGTTTATGTGATGTATATGTGTTGCTCTGGCTACTGCTGCTTCTCTTCTCTTCCCTTGTTTTTTCTCCCCTCCCTTTCTTTCTCACTCTTCAATAATTGAGCTGGTTCTGTCTCTTGTTAGAGTTGGCTCATTACTGAGAGACCCAGAAACCAGCCAGGTATCCAGAACCCCTAGCTACTCGCTCTCAACTTCTCTCGCACTGTCTCCATCATCATCCTCACTCACAAGTTCTCAGTGTCTAGTGTCTCTCTCACACACACACACACACACAGAAACTGATGCAGATAATCTTAGCAGCCTGCAACCGAATGCCTCCCCCTTCCTCCCTAGACTGAGGAACTGAGGTCAGAGGTGAAAATGAAAATAAAAAAACCTCCAGCCAGTAGGTGAATGGAAAAAGTAGATGGAAAAGAGTGAAGCTGTTTCCGCGCTAATTATGTGCAGTGTGCAATATACTAAGTGTGGCCAAGGTCAGCTTGAGCCACTGCTGTCTCTCAGCTCTGCCAATCAGAGATGTCCAGCTGCTGCGGGAAACTAAGCTTCCTTTACAGAATAAATGTTGCCATGGAGACCAGAGCTTTAAGACTAGCCACTCTCTGACAGGTGGACAAAGTAGGCTAACACATGCACAAAGTCCCCCCCGACTACCTATTCAACCAAATGTTTCACTTTAGACACAATACTCGCTAAAACACATTTACTAACTCATACAACCTGTATGAGTCATGTGTCCTGTAGAAATATACACTTTACATATAATTTCAATTCTAATGTAGCATCCTCGCGCGTGAGTTTACTTCGTTATCTGTCAGTCTCCATGACAACACACCATATAGCTACAGAAACGATGGAGTAATATATTTCCTCGTCTTTAGAAATATCCGCGTTTCCGTGTTTGGGAAGCAACGTGCGTTTTGTTAATTTCCAAGCGTGCGGCGTTAATGATCGCGCCTGTCACAACATAAACATCTTCGCGTCACCGTCGCGCGCACAGCAGGAGCCGAGAGGTTTGCGCCAACGCGCCACTGCATTGCTCATCATTGCCCACCGTCAAAGAGAAGAAAACAATTTAAAAAATGTAATCCTTAAGTGGCATGTCATGACAATTCTGTATAAAATAAATATAAATATATATATATTAAAATCGTGACTCTATTAACATGACTGGCTTTTTTTTCTATTTCATTATGAGAAAAAAAATAAGTGTTCTTTTTTTTTTTTTTTTTTTGCTTTGGCATTGTATGTAAAACAATCATGCCAATAAAGTAATTTGAAATTAAAAATCTGACAGACAGAGGCTGAATAATTAGCCAGACTAATCAAAAGTGCAGTCACTGGCGAGCTCCGGGCAGGCGCGTGAGGCTGCTGTCGTCTCCCCGTAATAATAATAATCACCCAACGCATCACAGACGTTCATACATGCCGTCAGTCAACAGCCACGGATGATCACTCATCAGTATTCCAGAGTCAGTGGGCACTACATTCATGTTTGCCCTGTGTTACAGCGACACATCCACGTCTTACTATATATGCATGTCAAACGGTCAAATTTTCTTTCACGTAGGCTATACGAACGAAAATTATTGTGTCTTATTTATAAATTCTTATATTAAAACGTATTGCACACACGTTTTTATTCAACAAAATAATGTGTGTCTGTGATGTTTAATAATGACAATCTACAGCTAGTAATATATCTGATGTAGCGCGGAATGTAGGTGAGCGTAATCTATGTAGCTACTACATATTAATGTGTGTGTGTGTGTGTGTGTGTGTGTGTGTGTGTGTGTGCGCGCTCGCTCTCTGGTGTGTGATTGCGAGTGACCCATCGCGAGCTCAATGAATGGCAGCGATGAGGTTAATAAAAATTCCTTCAATAGAAAACACAAACCCTCGTGAAATGCAGCGCGGCGCAGGGGAAGACTATGTAAATTTTGGCTGTGAAGCCAGACGCGCGCACTCACCGCTGCTGCAGCTGTTGGTGCTGCGCTCCTCACGCGCTCATCAGGCTTCTCGCGACTGGATCACAGAACGCTCGGTGACATGCAACATCCTAAAAGCAGAGGTGTCTGTGTGAGAAAAGAAAAAAAACTATGTATGATTGTCGGAGGTTTCGGTCATCTCGATCCTCTTCTGTCTTGCGACGCCAAACAGTCTGTTCAGCATCTGGTTTAAAAAAAAGAAAGAAAAAGAAAACAGAAAAAAAATATTTGCAGGGAGAACAAGGGAAAACTCGCGTGTTGTTGTCACCACGTCGGATGAAAAAAATGTAAATTGTAGAAACAGAATACCGCAGTTTGTCACAGGAGCGCCCCGGGAGTGCAGCGAGCGCGAGAAATTGGAATGAGCGCCGTTCTGTGCCGTTTCTCGCCCTCTGCAAACCAACTCAGAGGAATCTAGTCAGAGAGGGCTGTAGACGTGCCTTGTCGACGGGGGCATCCGGGCCTCCGTAGATTCTTGTGTCTAGATTTTTTCCTTCTCTTGAGGACTCTGGGTATTGAAGTTCTGCTTATCGTGACTTATTCATTTTCATTCATTCTCTATTTTCCCTCTCTCTCACTGTGTGCGTATGGGTTGCATCAAATATATAATGGCCAGAGCAGGGGCGTAGCCATCTTTTCAGAAGTGAGGGGGACAGAAATGATTAGAAATTATTATTAGAAATTAACTATTAGGCTATATAGTTTACAGAAATGTTATATCGTAATGAAATCACACACACACACACACACACACACACACACACACACACACACACACACACACATATATATATATATATATATATATATATATATATATATATATATGTCTGTCTGTGTGTGTGTGTGTGTGATTTCTCTCTGTGTGTGTGTGTGTGTGTGTAATTTCATTACGATATAACATTTCTGTAATCTATATAGCCTAATAGTCAACAGTTTTTTAACAGTAAGATGTTTAATGTTTTGAATGAAGTCTCTTCTGCTCACCAAGTCTGCCTTTATTTGATCCAAAGTACAGTAAAAGCAGTAATATTGTGAAATATTTATACTATTTAAAATAACTGTTTTCTATCTTAGTATATTTTAAATGTAATGTATTCTTGTGATCAAAGGTGAATTTTCAGCATCTTTCCTCCAGTCTTCAGTGTCACATTAATCAGAAATCATTCTTAATATGCTGATTTGCTTATTATCAATATTTAAAACAGATGAGTACATTTTTTTTGTTAAATTAATTATAGAAATGAATACTTTTATTTAGCAAGGATTCTTTAAATTGATCAAAAGTGATGATAAAGACATAATTTTACAAGAGATTTCTATTTCAGATAAATGCTGCTCTTCTGAACTGTCTATTCATCAAAGAAACCTGAAAAAAATATATACTCGACTGTTTTCAACAATCATAATAAGAGGTTTTTTTTTTCTTTTTTTTTTAAGCTGCAAATCAGTATATCAGAATTATTTCTGAAGGATCGTGTGACTGGAGTAATGATGCAAAAAAATTCAGCTTTGAAACCTCAATAAATTAAATTTTGAAATATATTCAAATAGAAAACAGCTATTTTAAATAGTCTAGTAAATATATTTCAAAATTTCACTGATATGCAGTACTTGGATCAAATAAAAGCAGGCTTGGTGAACAGAAGAGACTTAAAAAAAAAAAAACTAACAAGCTTCCTGTTCAAAAACTTTTGACTGGTAGTGGAAACTAAAGGCAACTAATTTTTCTATATATTTCTAGGGGTTTTTTTTTGGCTTAGAAATCTATAACTGCTGGACAATAACAAATAATAATGATTTGTTTATATACAAACACTTTTTATCACATAATAAGGCAGAATAGTTTCTATGCTAATTAGCACTGCATTGTTCTCATACTTTATTTATCACCTGCTGGAGATTTTTTTGGACTTAAAAAAAACCCAAAACCGAAAACAACTGTTTTCATATAGCGATTGCTGGATGCTTTTGCCCATATTAGGAATTTCCTGTTATGGTTTTCTGCTCGAGAGCGCCCTCCGGCTTCGAGTATAAAACCTGCATGAATATGGACACAAAATTAATATTTTAAAGAAAGTTGGTAATCTGTTTGGGGCTTACATTGTATGGCCAAAAAAAAAAAAAATTCTGATTGTTCAAAATGAGAAAAAGAGAGTGAGGAAATTTGCATGTTTAGATAAACCACCCCTTTAAGAAAGTACATATGAACTCATTCATTCATTCACTCAGAAAGCCCATGATGGTAAGTATAAAGGAATGGAGATACTCTCCCATGACTGTGAATATGTAGTCATCTACTCATAGAGCCTTAAAAACCTTTTAAAGGAATAGCGCATCCAAAAATGAATCACATTAGCCTCATGTTGTTTCAAACCTGTATGACGTTCTTTCTTCCATGGAACACAAAAGAAGGCAAAATGACAGACTCAGTCATTCATTCATTTTCATTGTAAAGGTACAATAAGTGAAGAGTGACTGAGGCTGTCAGTCACTAACATTATGCCAAACATATTCTATTGTGCCCCATGGAATAAAGAAAGTCATACAGGATTGGCACAACATGAGGCGATTCAATTTTGGGTGGTCTATCTCTTTAAAAACTGAATGATGTCCTATAATGATGGAATACAATTTATAACGTCCTTGATATGAACTGTGGGCCGTGAATAATATAATAGCTGAATCTATTGTCAAAGAGCACAGTCCAAGTGTCTCTGCCCTGCCCTCCAGTAATCAAATTTTCTTCAAAAAGACTTTCATGGCCAAAGCTCTTTCAACCTTCCCTTTACCATTAAAAAAAACTGGTTTTGGAGAATTGTATATATTCTTTGGCTGTCCTAATACAGACCGCACTAACACCACACTGTGACTAATTGCAGTTTTATTTGATTGCATTGATGTATTCATTTGGGCTGTTCCTACAGCACCCGGTGGGCCCACAGAGAACTCCGCTGTTTTGATTATAGCATCATATAGGCTCACACACAATGATAGTATTTTGATACAGGTTAGGGAAAATGAGCTTCATATGTTGGAAGAATATTACATTTGGTATCTCACTATAAAACAGGGGTAGATGTTTAAAAGTGTCTCTGTGCAAATGTAATTTAATAAAAATAAAATAAGAGACAGAATTAAATTACTTTGGCAAGAAGTGTTAACTTAATAGATGTGTATTCTAAATAAAGAATAAACAGGCTAAAATCTAAAAACAGACTGCAAGAACATATTCAGCTCAAAACAAAGTCAACCTACATTAATATGCATATCTGAAGTTCCTGCTCCTCCACCTATATTCCTTTTTTTTTTGTAACATCTGATTTTTATAAACCGATGAATGCTGAAATGTGCTAGAAATTAATCAACACACACATCCCCAGGGCTGTAGTGGAACACGCTATCCTGCTGCAGCAAAATGTAGATGCAACAAGCTGTTTCATTTATAAACGTAAAACTCAAATCTGCAGCAAGAACAAAGTGCCAGCTCAGTGGAGGTACGGAATGTACCATCATGACTACAAACCCCAGCAGGATAATTAATAAACCAATACAGCATACTAAAAACCCTGCACATCTCCCAGACTCCACATTATGGTTCTTCTGCCATCTTGTGGACAGTAAACTGGAGAGCACATGAATGCAGCCTTCAGCAACTGAGCATTCATCTCTGTCTTTGAAGCACACTTGTGTTTATTTGAGATTCTTCACAGCAGAATTTGGATTTGCCTGTTGCATCCTTGATTCTGTTATTTTCTGTTTATTGCTGAAGCTGCTTTAAAACCATCTATATTGTATAAAGACTGCATAAAGCACTATACAAGTAAAGGTTAGAGCATTCTGCAAGAGTGTGTGATGTGCATGCAGAGTAAAATAAACTTGTTAGACGCATGGGTTCAGTTCAGTAAGCTCAGTATAATAAAATGGCACAAACATTACATAACTGTAATACACATTCTTCAGTTCAGCGTTACAGTCTATCCCTGTAGAATATCACTAGCCCTGAATAAAGGTACAGATTTAAATTATAATCCAAATCATTGAGATATGATGTCAAAGGTAAAATACAGTGTAAAATGCAGGAATCAATATAATAATCATAATAATAAAAACAGTTTTGCTTCTCATTTTAAAAGACAGCTCTGAATGATTTTTTTTTTCTGAATGTCAATACCGTGTCTTTAAAACCACAATAAAGCCCACTATTATACAACATAATTACTCTCCAATATGATAATACAAGATTGTTAGCTTCAAAGTAAAACTTAAAAGTTAAACAAAAAAGGATTATTATAAAACAATAACACGACTAGCTAAGAGAACACGGCATAGAGAAACAAATGTAAGACGATAAACACATTTTAAGGCACATCCTGTTCAGCTGTGCATTGAGATGTATACACTGATATTTCAAGACTTCATTTTTGGCATTCAATTTACTTTTGCCAGACAAAAGAAGAAATACTGAATTGTTACATTCAAATATACACATTCAGAAGCTGAATCACATGTTAAAAAAGGGTTCGTGTAGCCATGCTTTTGAGCTTTCTCTGATTGGAGTTTCGGCCTGTATATCACATTAATCAGAAAACATACAACAAATTTAAAAAAAAAATCTCAGTTATCCAGGTCACTGTTGAATGTCTTGTAGAGATTTTCTGTTCCACCTGTATATCAGAGCAAAATGTTCTCTTTGCTAGAATAACTTCATTAGAAATGACTTGAATAGTCTACAAGTGACAGAACATACAAATACAGTGGTGGATATATTAATATGATTGAATAGGTAACTAATTGCTACTGCTTAACGGAGAGATTAAGTATTAATATGCTGTATTAATATGCGCTGTTGTATTTTAAGTTAAAAGAACCAATATTAACATTGATCAATGGATTAGTTCAGACTTAAGTGACCCAATCTTGCAGTTTGAGAGCAGTATCTTGGAAAGTTTCTTTTTAGTTTGAAGCGCTCAAGTTAAAGCACAGAATGAGGAATTGCACTAAAGCATGCTCATTTGGAGCTTGTGATTGCAGGGCCATCAGTTTATGAAGGTATTGTGACAGAAAGTGAAGGCAACTGCATCTTTCCTGAAGGATATATTGCGCTAATGCCCTTAGGTGTATATGCATCTATCATAGGTTTTCTCCAGGCTGGTATTGGGGTTCAGTAGCAGTAAAGTAGTCCTCCAGGAAGCCCTGGAGGTACTCAAAGGTGTGCCTCTCGTCAGGATCCTTCCGCCAGCACTGCAGCATCAACTCATGCAGAGATGCTGGACAGCCCTGCGGAACCGGCATTCGATATCCACGCTCCACCTGCTCCAGAACCTCTCTGTTGTTCATCCCTATGCAAATTAATATACAGAGAAAAAAAAATAAACACATTTGTACTGCAACAGGTGATCCACATGGCTCTTTCCATTAATACGATAAAAAGACCATAAAATAAACCTTTTTTTAATATTTATTATGATTTAACAAATTAAAGTGCTTTCAAACAAATTATGTGCTTAACCTTCGTAAAATATAGACTGTTGATCACTAAAGGTTGAACTAAATAATAGCGAGGACACACCTGGGTAAGGCACTCGGCCCTTGGTGATGAGCTCAGTCAACAGGATCCCAAAAGACCACACATCTGATTTGATGGTAAATTTACCATAAAGAGCAGCCTCTGGGGCAGTCCACTTTATCGGAAACTTTGCTCCTATAATACGATAATCAAGACAATGAGTTCAGCACCTTTAATAATGATTTATAAGAATTACAGATCTAATAGAAAGTGCTGAACTGAAGTACTGAGAAACAGCAGCCCAAAATAGAGTAATGAAAGATGAAAACTATAGTGCTGTAAAATTAAAATGAGAACAAAATGAACTGGAATGAAATTGAGTAGAGGCAAAGGAAGAGATAAATAACATTTTATAGTATTAAACAAAAGAGGTAGTAGATTAAGTAGATTAAGATCAAGTTTGGGTCACAGATTGTGAATGACCTTGTCTAGCTGTGTACTCATTGTCCTCGATGAGTCTGGCCAGCCCAAAGTCTGCAATCTTACAGACCAGACCGTCTCCAACCAGGATATTGGCAGCTCGCAGGTCTCTGTGGATGTAGTTCATCCGTTCAATATAGGCCATGCCTGCAGCAATCTAGAAGAAATAAAAGCACTTTCATCACAATACTAAGAAGGGAGATTGATATTAGTTTGAATAAAGACATGCTCTCAAGATGCTTCTTAGAGCTTATCTGAAGGATTGGCACAAGTGTCTGATTTCTTCTATAGTTCAAAGATTTAAGGGTGAATGACCCTGTGCAGAATGGCTGTGTAATGTAATGTAGTTCTCTTATAACCGGTTGTGTACATTTTATACTAATATAAATCCTGCAGGTTGAATCTTTAACCAGTGCAGGATCTGAAGATCTACTGTGGCCTTGATCCTGATATATTACCATTTCTAGAGATGGGAATGATTCTGGATATGCTGAATATTTTTTGATTCACTAAAAACCATGGACTGAAGAGTCATTCATTAGAGAATCGCAGTACACTGTTCGAGCTGTTTGTTTTTTAGAAATACTTAGAAATATGTACATCCCTTTGTATTGTATTTTACAGTATTTTTATTTTTTTGGTTCACTAGACAGAACACCAGCTCATAAGATTGAGTTGTTCAGGTATTGTTCTAAACAAGAAATGTTCCTTGGCTCTGACCTAAACCATTTAATGTTTCTGGAGGATTGTCCCAGTAATGGATAATAAAAGTTTGCTAGATATTTTTTGACTTAGAAGCTTTACCTGGGCTGCCATATCCACAAGTTGAGGCAATTTTAGATTTCTGCCATCTCCATCTTTCAAGAAGTCCAACAAGCTTCCTAAATCACCGAACAATCGAGACAAAAATTTATACATTCCTTTATATTAATTATTTAAATTATTTTTGTAATATTTATATAAATAAAAACACATTATTTTTCAATAATTTGGAGTCGGCAAGTTTTTTTTTAAAGAAACGAAAACATTTATTTAGCAAGGATTCATTAAATTGATCATAAGTGACAGTAAAGAAAAAACATTTTTAATTGATTTTTCTATCAATCAAATGATCCCGAAAAAAAAAATCTTGAAAACCAAATCAGAATATTAGCATTACTTCTGAAGGATCACGTGGCAATGAAGACTGGAGCAAAGGCTGCTGAAAATTCACCTTTGCCATCCCAGGCATAAATTACATTTTTATATTGAAATATTTTCAAATAGATAATAGACAATAATGTTTCACAAAATAAATGACTGTTTTTGCTGTTTAATAAAGTAAATGCAGCCTATGTGAGCATAAGGGACTTCTTTCACAAAAAAATGTACCAACCACAAACAGACAACATTCTCATTATTGTCCATACCTTGAGTCATGAACTCAGTGATGATGTAGATGGGCTCCTCAGACACCACGGCATACAGCTGTACCAGTTTATCATGACGGAGCCGCTTCATGATCTGGGCCTCATCCAGGAAGGCCTCTGGAGACATGGTGCCTGGCTTCAGGGTCTTCACAGCAACTTTAGTTGTGCCATTCCACATGCCTATCCACAGATACGGTGTCAGACACAGTCGGAAGAGCCATTTGAACGTGGCAAAGTTTAAGGGATGAAAGAAGGAGATAAATAGAAACATGGAATATGGCCACACACCAAAGCAACAGGAAGCTAGGATTGCTGCAGACAACACAATACTCGGCTCCTGGGAAAAAGCTGAACTTTGATTTTTTTTTATTTATGCGACTGTGCTGTTGCATTTTTAATGTCACAATGAACATCGACACAGTGCTAAAATGCTATTAAGGTTTAGCTGACGCAGTGCTATATTGGCGATTAGCTGAAAGTTCAGATCCATAGACTGCTGCTTGGCAAAGCAGGGTCAAACACAGCATTTGTGCTTTAAGCATTTGGGATGTTCAGCCCACAAAAGGACACGTTTTCATATTCCCTTTCATTATGACGACACTGACCAAATTTGAGAAAAAATGGAGACAATCATGGATTGAAACAGACATAGGAAAACATGCTAAAGTCGCAAAGAAGGCTGGTGCATCTTTTGGAAATATTGGCTGCAACATTAGCAAATGCTGACATGGACATCCACACTGGGTATCATTGTATCCCTCTCACCCATCCAGACGTCGCCAAAACAACCCTGACCCAACTTCCTGTTGAGCTTCAATGTATCCCGGGCGATCTCCCAGGCATCCCGTCCTAAACCCATTGTTTGGGGCGTGGCATTTGGACAGGCTTTAGTCAAGTAGCAACATAAACCATCATTACTACCTGTTGAGGGTGTTGAAAGAGAGAAAGAGGGGCATGCAATGTTAGAAGGACCAGAAGGAGAGAACAAAAACAGCACAGCCTTTACATTATTTCCCTGACCTCCATTCTTTCATCTTCATCGCCTTGCAAAATACTTTTCACAGTTTACTACAATGGAAGTCTTCCAAAACATTTTAATTGTAAAATTATTAGAATTCTTTTTTTTGTTTACAGAAATACACAGATGACAGTTGCCTTATACTGAGAGAATAATTTTTACTTTTTGTTTTACCCTCTTGTGACTTTCTTTCTTCTGTGGAACATAACAGAAGACATTTTAATTATGATTATTCTTTTTTTGTTCATACCAATCCATACAAGTCAAAAGTAACCAAAACTTTTGTGTTTCACAGGAGAAATAAAGGTGACATGATGGCAAGTAAATGATGACAGAATTTTACTTTTTGCATGAATTCTCTGTTTAAGAGATTTAATATAATTGCAAGGCTTTGTACCACAGGCAGGATGGGCAAGGTGTGCAAGATTTGTTCCCTCCTTCCTGCAACATGTTCCCATGCTTTTTGTGGTTCCTACCCATCCACACTTCACCAAACTGGCCATTGCCCAGTTTTTTAATGAGCTGAAGTGACTCCCTGGGAATCTCCCAGACATCCTTAGTCTTCACTGACAGGTCAGCCAGCTTTGGCATGCCCCGCCTACAGCTGCCAATCAAACGGCAGCACAGCCCTGCCGCACGCTCTAAAGAACAGAGTAAGGAAAAAGAAGGACAGATAGAAAACGAGGAGACAGAAATGCAAAGAAGACACAAAAAGCAGACTATATAAAACAAATATTTACAAAACACAAAATGCTGCCCAGATCAAATCAAATTAGCACTCACAAGCAAACATTTGCATGAAAAACCGGAATGATACATATTCACTCAGCAGAGGGAGACAGAGATCACTGATAGTCTTTAGCATGACGGATATCACCACTGTTGCTGTGTCTAGTCATGCTAAAGGATGTTAAATTTTATGTATTATTTTATAGTAAGAATTACAATTCTATAAAATATAATAATAATAGTAATTATTATTATAGTATAAAGACACAAAGTAAACACTGATTGTGTTAACATAAATTTGCGGTGGTGTTTTTATGGTCTCACACTACACTACTGTTCGAAAGTTTGGTTCAGTTAAATTTTATTACGTCTTTGAAAGATGTCTCACCAAGGCTGCATTTATCTGATCACAAATACAGTGAAACAGTAATATTGTAAAATATTATTATAGAATAGATATTAACATGAAATTTCTTCCTCCAGTGTTCCTTCCTCGTTCCTTCCCCATTCTAACATTCTAATTTGCTGCTCAAGAAACAGCAATATATTTTTTCACAATTATCTGATGAACAGAAATTTCAAAAGAACATCATTTATCTGAAATATCAATGTATTTGCTGTAACTTTAGTTAAATCCAGTGTGTCTTACTGACCACAAACTTTCGAACGGTAGTGTACATCAGTGTACGCTAGTGTTCAGTCTAACTTAATAGCTAGCGATCAGCACTACTCCATTTCAAATAAACCATCACTCTGGTAAAATTTTATTAGTAAACGTGTGGAATTACATGTTTAGATTAGTACAAACTAATAAAAAATATTTAGAACTTAAAACTGAAAGTAACTGTTCTACGGTAATGGTTTGCCTCGTATTAGGGCTGGTAGGTGGCCCTATTTTAGTTTTACTGATGAAGTGGTCTATCTGAGAAGAACCTACTTATATTCATGAGAATATATGTGCATGTGGGGGTGTGTGACCAAATAGATTCAACAATAACAGTCAAACAGGAAGCCCGATAGCACCAGAGCGACAGGTTGAGTAACAGAACTGATAAAAATGATGCACTCGGACAAAGCAGAGAAGTCATTTGAGCGACAAAAGAGGAAATGAAGATGAAAAAGATAAACTGACCTGCTGATAACTTTATTCACAGTAAATATTAACACGTCACATAAAAAGCCAATAAACAATGCTTCGTTCTGAAGAAATTCTTCAATATAGACAAAACCTATATATTAAAAAAAAAAAGTTTAAAATGTACTGTCATGCATTTGTAATGTTAAGGGAGAGGTTTACATGTATTGCACTGACCTGTATAATGCACCACCAGCTCCGGGACGGTATCAAACTGTGTCCTTGTTGTGATGTAATAACCACCATTGTCCAGCTTCCTAATTTTATAGTGCTTGACATGATCGCCCTTTGCATCATCCCAGTCTCTGATAGACAAAGAGTATGCTCCTAAAGAGAGGTGAAAAGATGCTCTCAAATGTTTGAATTTGTTGGTGAGACAAATTCAATGTATTTAAAACCAATTTAATTAATACAAATTTCCAGAAAGAATGAATGAATGAATCACTTTTTAGTCAGCACCAAACAACTGCAATGGCATTTAGTTATTGTTGTGTCATCTTGTTTAAATTTCTGGTTCAGGGCTTCTATTAGAAGTGCAGAACCTCCATTATTGTACAGTAATGAGCACCATAATTGTACTGGATCGCAACAGCTTTTCTTTTTTCTTTTTTTCAGCTTTCCTTGCATGTTCCCTATTGTTGCACGGAATGGCACTGTAAGAGAAATTCTGTATACTAGATGTTTTTCTACACACTAATTGTAGGCTATCAATTTTAATTCATGGGATTAATTAAATATATTTAACAGTTCATTTTAAAACACTGTTGACACCTTCATTTGCTGATCAAAAGCTGGGGTTGGCAAGTTCATTTTTTTTAAGATTGCTTTTGAAAGAAGTCTCTCATGCTCACTAAGGCTGCATTTATTTTATCAATAATACAGTAAAAACAGCAACACTGTGAAACATTATTACAGCTTAATACAGCGGTTTTCTATTTAAATATAGTTTTAAGTTATTAATTATAGTAAATATATTAAATTATTTGATGAATGTAAAGTAAAAAAAAAACATTTATTTGAAATAGAAATCTTTTGCAACAGTAAAAACCTGTACTGTTACTTTTGATCAATTTAAAATATCCTTGCTGAATAAAATTATGTATACTAACCCCAATCTTTTGAACAGTAGCATTTAAGCACATATATTTTCCATTTACACAAACTGCTGAATCCAAAAATTGCACAAATATTTTTTCTTTCCTTAAAAAATGAATAAAATGTTAGCTACAAAAAAATTCGATTAATCACAATACTAAATAATATTACATATATGATTTGATTTCAGAGGCTCTACAGAGCACAAAATGTAAATACACAGTACAAGTCAAATGTTTTTTTTAAGATCAAGAGGTTTTTTAAAGAATTATATTCTGCTCAGCAAGCCTGCATTTATTTAATCCAAAATACAGCAAAATCAGTAATATTGTGAAATATTTTTACTATTAAAAAAACTGCTTTCTATTTGAATATATTTTAAAATGTAATCTTGCAATTACAAAGCTGCATTTTCAGCATCATTACTCCAGTCTTCAGTGTCACATGTTCCTTCAGAAATCATTCTTATATTCAGATTTGCTGCTCAAAAAACATTTTCATATCATTATTGTAATCATATTATTATTATTATGTTGAAAACAGCAGAGTATAATTTTTTCAGGTTTCTTTGCTGAATAGAAAGTTCAGAAGAACAGCATTTATTTGAAATACAAATATTTTGTACCATTATAAATGTTATGATAACATCACTTTTGATTAATTCAAAGCATCCTTGCTAAATAAAAGTATTAATTTCTATCATGTCTGTGTATAATTTAAGAAAAGCATTTTATTTCAGATAAATGCTGATCTTTGGATCTTTCTATTCATCAAAGAATCCTAAAAAAATACTCAACTGTTTTCAATATTAATAATAGCAACAATAATAATAAATGTTTTCGGAGCAGCAAATCAGAATATTAGAATGATTTCTGAAGGACCATGTGACACTGAAGACTGGATAATGGCTGCTGAAAATTCAGCTTTAAAATCACAGGAATAAATAACATTTTAAAAATATATTCAAAAAGAAAGCAGTTCTTTTAAATAGTACAAATATTTCACAATATTACTGCTTTTGCAGGCTTGGGTGAGCCAAAGAGAAGTCTTTAAAAAAACATTACAAATCTTACTGTTCAAAAAACGTTTCACTGGTAGCGTATATACTGATAAATTAATTTTAAAATCATTAACCTTTTGTTGTCTCGCTCTCTCGTATTAAGAATGTCCCTCTAGGATTGTTCTCTGCTAACAACTGTCGTTCTGCATCCTTCCGGCCCATCTTCCCAAAATACCACCTGCATGGACAAACACCAACAATGTACTTTAAAGCTTGCATATAATGTAATTGCTGAAATGGCATGTTCACATGTAACTCACTCCTCAGCTTGTATGGAGTCCACAGGGGCCACATAGTTACTAGGAATGTACCCAGACTTCCCTGTGTCTAGAGAACGAGCCTCCCACCAGTCACCCTCGCTGTGGAGGGAAAGGGGACAGAGAAAGACATATCAAAAAGTGGTATAAACAGATGAGGAAAAAGGAACTGAGACAGAAAGAGGGACAAGGAGAACAACAGACAGAGAAGTAAGATAAAAAAGGAAGATACGCCTGGTATTTGTGGTTTTAAAACACTGTGAATCTTATTAGAACCGTCCTGCTTTGAACTCACGTATTGTTGATAATATGGAACTTTTCTCCTTTCTGGAAGCTCAGGTCATCCTCTGTACGGGCATCATAGTCATAAAGAGCTATAAAGAGCGTTACACCACCCCCTGAACAAACATGCAAAAAATATCTGGTTTCAGTAAGGGAAGTAAACAACACTGAAAATCACATCTCAGCACACACTTTTACACACCTGTGATAGGGGCTGGGCGGGACGGGTTGAGAGTGGATGAGGGAACAGAGTTTGGAAAATCATTAAAGTTTGGGATCAACCCAGTGCTAAAAGTGGGATCGACGATGTAACGGGAGGGTTCTGATGCCTGGGTCCCAAAGCCTGTGTCACACGAGTTGGAATTTGACACAGCTTTACTGGCCTTCCTCTGCTTACAGCAAATACAGCCCATAATATTCAATATTTTTTAAAGCACACAGCTCATCACCCTGGAAACAGAGGTTCTTCCCACAGAAACAAGATAAAGAGGAAATAATTAGGTACAGTAGTATTGAGTAAGTTACTTGATATTTAATGCAATGACATTGTTTTTAAGGTATGGCTTAAGTTAGGATTGCACAATAAAAAAAAATCGAATTGTGATTTTTCTGATAACAATTTTGATTGCGATTAAAAATGTGATTTAAAAAAGCTCCAAGTTTGCTGTGCTTGTTTGTAAGGCTGCATAATTTGACTTAAAACGTTGTGATTACATATCAATAGTAATAATAATAATAACAACTAAATACAAACATAAATAAGTTAAATAAGCATTAAACATTTATTACTATTGTAATACTATAACATTTCACTGTTAAATAAAAAAAAATATTTTAAATAATAATAATGATTTCCATAATAAAATTTAAAATTTAAATACTTATATTTATGGCTGTCTTAATTTCTTTGCTTTCAAACGTTCTTTCAAACCATCAAGCTTTTATTAGCTTTTAAACCACAGGGAGATCTTAAAGCAGGGGTGTCAAATTCAGTTCCTGGAGGGCCGGATGCAACAGTTTAGATGCAACCCTTATTAAACACACCTGATCCAGCTAATCAAGTCCTTCAGGCTTATTTGAAAGCTACATGGTTTGTGTGTTGGAACAGGGTTGGAACTAAATTCTGCAGGGCTGCGGCCCTCCGGGAACTGAGATTGAGCCCACTGCTTTAAAGCTTCTCCTTTGTTGACAATAGCTGATTTATAAGCACTTTTCATAAGTTTAGGAAGATGGTTTGTGCATGCTGTGTTGCCAAAAAGCATGATTTTAGTTATTGATCGTGAAGCCCTAGCCCTAGTGTTCAATTTGATTTTGGGGTCTCTGTATGATAATGATGTAGTTTGTCAATGTTGAGAAGCTTTTCTACTGTTTCTCTCAGCTGTCGCTGTGTAAATGTAATGAATGAACTATGGTAGTGTATATAATTAGATTCGGCTCTCACCAGATCCTCACATCAGCTTTCCATACACACCATCTTCCTGGGAAGAAAGAGAAAGAAGGAGAGAGCAAGAAAACAAAAGACACAATGCATTTAAAATGACTTTATGTTTAATTTAACACATTCAATTAAAAAGTGTTACTTCCTCTTTCTTTCCCGTCTAGAGAAAGGGAAGTTCTCTGTTAAAATTCCCCTTGAAAATGTACGTGTGTGTGCAATGTCCACTCTTTCATTGTATAAAGCTGTTTCTATCTGACTGACCATCATTGGATCAACAGGATGCCAGTTTTGCGAGCGTTTCCTGTCCCCCCCACTAAAGCCTCCCTCTCATTTCCTGCTGAGAGGGGAGAGGGTCCAGCTGCGAAGGGGCAACACATTAACAACACATAACACTCCACCCCTCATACAATCTGCCCAATCCATGCTTTTCTCTCTACCTCATGAAAATATACCAAACTTACTCTAAGATACACATAAACATCCCATCAGACATAATGCTTAACAAATCAACAATCACAAGCTTTCTTTTCAATAGCTGTGTATCATTTTTGCTGGAGAAAACAATACAGAACTGTTCACCACCCACGCTTATTGTTTCCATTTTTATCATGTCTCTTCAAGAATTTCCCATGATTCCACAAGCCTGTTGTCCCATTCATATCTTCAGCCTATCTATATGCAGAATTACAATTAGGGCTGCACAATTTATTTAATTTCTAATCGTGATTACAATTATGAATGCCACAATTACGTTCAAAGCGGTACTTAAGGGTTTTCACCATTATTTAAATTTTAGTTTTAGTATAACATTATAATACCATTCATATTTTTACTTTTTTTATAATTTAAAGAAAAAAACAATCTGACATTTGAGGCGTAATATTATAGAAAAGCACTAAAAGTTTTTCTTTGTTTATTTTCATATATAAAAATAAGGCAAGCAGTTGCATCGAACAATGGTATAAATATCATTCAAATTTAAATTGTGATAATCATAATTAATAATCGCAATTACAATTTCAAGGGAGTAATTGACAATTATGATTTTTTTCATAATTGTGCAGCCCTAATTACAATTAATAAACTATTAAGTAATGGTAAAGAACACATCAAATAAAAACAACGGCTTGTGTTCATATCTTATTTTCTGTTCAGATAATCATGTGTAATTCGATCTGCACTGATAGTCTAGGAATTGAAAAGGTGAGTAATGAAAAAGTCCTGACCGATTTTGAAATATTAAATGCTTGTTGGAAAGGACTGAACAAATAACGGCCTCATTAGACAGCTGACCACAAAAAAGACTACCTGTTGACAAGTGAATTAAAGCAAATGAGTATGTGTGTAAGCAATGAAAACCAGCTCCTGTTTATAGAGTTTTCTTTAGGTTTTAACAACTGGAAATACAGGGAGAGAAACGATTTTGCAATCAAGCTTAAATAGTGCATAAAAACCAGCTTTCCACTAGTACATAGGATATCTTTGTACCTAAAATGTACCCCTTAAAGTCGTAAAGAAATACTTAGAGTATTACTACTCTAAGGTACTAATATACCCATTTTAGGGGTAGATAAAGTACAGAATTGTTCCCTTAAGGCTACTACCCCTGTGTCAAGCTGTTGTACCCCTGAAGGTACAATTTCAGCACATTCATTTTTTTCTGACAGCATACAACTCTGAGTATTAGTGGTATCTGTTTGCCACAGTAGCTAGGTGAATGTTTAAGAGAACCCATTGTCTTACTGAAGCATTTCTCTCTTCACCACTACATCTCAAACAGTATAGTACTTGTGCTTATATGTTGCGGGTGCATAATAACAGATGAGAAGGATGCAATATGCTCTCCAAAGGCAAAGACAAGCCGCGACATAATGCACAATAATAAGTGCTAGATGGAGCATGAACAGATGCAAATTGTGCCATCAATAAGTTAGTGAGATTTTTATTCCAATTGGAAACTGCATTATAGGTCACATGAACCATACCTAGGTTTTACAATCATCACTTTTTTAACAAACTGAAATGTAAAGTCAAATGGACATGGGTCTGCACTGAAAGCTCTAGTGTGAAGCTGGCCTTCATTGCAAACTTTGCTATCTTCTGAGCCCAGATGTTGTTGAGATCTCTTCTAAATGAATACACATTAGATTACTGGGGTCTTTTTCTCAGGAGAAATATCTGAGAAGCAGTAGACCTTAACTTTCTCTCTGTTTGATCTTAGATCAGTGTAGGAGAAACAATCTAGATAAAAAAAAAAGAGGAAGCCAAATGACATTTCTTCTCTTGTTGTATTATTCACTCTTTTCAATGGAAGCCATTTTAACAGAAGTGAAGAGATGAGTTTACTTTCAGTGTTTAAATATATTCTATACCAGAGAACACAGACGCCACACTTTTTTCTAAAAGAGGTTTAACACATGCATTAGCACTATCAGTCACAACGCAAACTAAAAAAAAAAAAAAAAAGTAATGTGATAAAGTCTCGTTATCCAACAACAAATAGAAATAGAAAATAGAAAACTATAAAATATAATTGGAAGGTTATGAAAACTTAATGTAAAAGTACCCTAGGCTGCACACTAGCAATCGATATGTGTCAAAATGTCATAGTGCTCTCACATTCTCACCAACTGTCGCATTTACAGCTGTGTCGATAAGAGGAAGTTGCATTTGAGGGTTTGAGGGCTTACCAACAGCAAATGCAGAAGACCATCTAGTTTGTAAGCAAAACACCTAATCAGATCACAACTGAAACGAACCTCATGAACATGTATTCAGGTTGTGTAATGAGTGTTGCATCATCTTTCTAGATGGATCATTGACGATTAAAATGTCTCCATGATCTGCTTTTGAAGAAATATCGTAGTAACGTGCTACAGCGACATTCTATCAGTCGCAGTTCTGGCGCCTCTGTCTCAATATACTGTGTAACGCGACATACATTCACATCGAATGTTAATGCAGAAGTGGAGTTACTCTCAGGGTCACTGTATTTATTTGTAAGCACAAAAGTACATTCTTTGCATGTGCTTTAAAGCCTTGCGTGTCAAACATTTCATTCACATGCTGTTCTGACATGTGCTTTTTCTGAGTGTGTACACCTGATTACTAGAATAAGTTATCTTTCATATCTGATAGCGCTAGCTCAAAAGGTTTACACAACCACAGTTAATTATGTCTAAAGGAAAGTAAACAGGTGAGAGAAAATTGGATGCGTGCCTGTATATTAGATACGTTTAGGTCTTAAAATGACCTCAGACTAATAGCACTAAACACGCTGCCACATGTCATTAAAGGGATAGTTCAGCCAAAAAATTTAATTCTGTCATTATTTACACACTCATGTTGTCCCAAACCTGTCTTAATTTCTTGTGCTGAACACAATAGAAGATATATTGAAAAATGTTGGTAACAAAACATTTTATTGCTCGTTCCCACTTTGATAGTAGGAAAAAAAACTATGGAAGTAACTGGGGACTGGCAACAGTGTGGTTACCCACATTCTTCAAAACAACTTAAACAGAAAAAAGAAACTCATTCAGGTTTAAAACAAGTTTTTGGGTGAACAATCACAATATTAATAATACATACAACAAAACACAGAGAAAAATCACTCACTGCTCTTGACTGAAAAACTTTTGCTTTAATAAGAATCAATGTGTAATTTTTACAGTGAAGTATATATAATGTTTTATTTTTATATTTGTTCATTCAGTTTCTTGAGTGCTACTGCTAAATACACCTGCTGTACCTGAAAAATAAAGTAGTTATTATCTTGTATTTATAATGTGTATCTTTGTTTATATTTTTAATAACAAAGATAAAATAATGACAATTTATCTTTGCCCACTTTGGCCTAAATATCTGCCATTCTTTTTAATTTTATATTTTGTTACCTTGTAAGGCTTTGTTTTTAAAATAGGGAAATTAGTTTGGCTGTACTGCCCAGACAACTTGCAAAATAGTAAAACCAACATGACAAAGAATCGTGAATTGTCATTTTCCTAAAAATCTATAAATAAATAATAAATAAACAAATAAATACAAAATAATATATATATATATATATAAATTGTGATATGATATTTTTGCCCTTACTACAGGCCGATAGATTACTTTGATTATAGCTGCATGGGAAAGTGGAAGGAAGACGGTGAGAAACTGCGGCTGGACAAAGATGTTCAGCAATTATGGAGACTACTGTAAATTATGCTATTCATCAGTTTCCATCCCCTCACACTTACACATTGCAACATACTGGAAGAAATCTCATTCAAACACTTGGACACACCTTTCCTTTGACATTTTTAGTGGATAAGATTACTCTGTGCTTTCTCTTTCTTAATTAATTTCTTATCAAAGTAAAACAAAATGTAAGTGCACATGTTACTGCCGGACCAAGTGTATAATATATGAGTAACACACAAGTTAACACACTAACAGCTGATTTTACAAATTATTTATTTATTAATAACAGTCGATATAGGATGTTTAACTGAACATGCTCATTTCCTCAGTTAATACATTCTGATTTCATTTGCCGTTAAACACACCCTTAAAGTTAATCATTAAACTAATAATGTAATAACAATGTTAAATGTAACCTTTTGCAGATTTCAACATGAATATCCAGTTTTCATGCTGTACATTATAAACTTTGTAATGTCTGATTTCACTTGTAGCATTAAAAATGTTTTGTGCCCTTGGGGGATGGTACATATGTATGTGGAGGAATGAACAAATATATGCGTGTGTATATAAAGGTGTATTTATTTATATTGGTGTATATGTGTTAATATAGATGTGCATGTGCAAGTATACAAATGTACACGCTGTAGCATATGTTTGATACATATATGTTAAAGGTATGATGTTTTTCTATCCCTTCCTTTTAAAATTGTTCTATATTTATTGTAAATCTTGTAAATTAAACTAATAAAAATAATAAAAAAAAATTTTGAGCTCAATTTATTTAGACAATATAACAAATTATCAACCATTCAACATCTGTTTCTGCAAAGAATAAATAAATAAATTACTGGCATACTGGAAAAACTATTTTGTTTTTAATTCTTTGCAATGTAACAGGTATAGGCTAGGTTATACGGTGTGTACATCTTCATTTTTGACTCTATTTTTCCGCTTTTTTGAGTCCTCATTCTTCACAGAATTGTCTCTACAAAAGCAGATACTAAACAATTACTAGACTAAATTTCAAGACAACTTACACATGCAACCAAAACATGTAATACAAAATGTGGCTAAATACACATAAACACATGTATAAACTATAAACATACATTCAATTCTGTAGAGTTTTATTCTGAAAAGAGTGACCACTAAAATTCATGGGCCTGAGACAACATCTTAATTGTTGGGCCCCCCTCTTTTTTAGGCCCAACAAGTAGACTACATCTTACATGATGACAGGGTCCAGGACAGGACAACACCACAGGTTGCCCAACACAACAGGCTTTAGCATCCTTTTTTTTTCTTACAGCTCCTTCATTCTTTGATTTCCATTTTCCCCACTTCTCCTACTCTGATAGGACACCGGGAAACAATTTGTCACACTGCAATCCACTCTCGCTCTCTCTCTCACACACACATACACACTCATATACACAAAAACGTTGGACACTCTCTGAACTAATAAACAAGAAACATACATACAGTGCATGCAAGTAGACAAATATGAGCCTCTAGACAAACCTATACATTAGACAGACACACACATACAAGACCAAAATTAGATAACAGAGAGATAAAGCGGTAATGAGGGCGAGAGAAGGAGGACAATAGCAAAGTGTGTCCTGGGAACAGTAAGTCAGGTGTCACAAACACAGCTACTTCCTTTTTCCACATGATGTCAATTTCCTCCAAAGTGAGATTCCACGAACAGCCAGTATTCTAGCCTTGATGCATATGAAAAACAAAATGTGCATACTTTTTTCTGAAAACTCAGTCGCTTCTTTCTAATGAATCCAGTTGTGGCCTTCCAATTTACTACTTAAAAGGAAGGTTTTGAAATTCACCTGATTGAACTGAATTAATGTCAGACAGACCCTAACAGACAAGAAACTTTTGCATGCAATGTAATTAATTTAGCAAAGTTTATTTATCTTTTTCTTATAATCGTCCTGCATGAAAACAACAGGTGACGCGAAAGTACTGAGCTCTTCACAAAAGTGCTTAAATGTGTATCAGACTTAACTTAGTTTTGCCATCTTGCATTTTGGCCAGTTTTACCGGACAGCCGCACCCACTTCCTCCAATAGCGCCAGAAGTGAGCAGCCAGGAAGTGACCTTGTACAGAACAGGAAGTGATGAAGCCTGAGGCCTAATCTAGACCTAGAGACATTCCATTCTGTTTTTCATTCTAGGATAAACTCACTGCTATTTGATTTAATTAACCAAACCAATGATGATTTTAAATGACAGTTACACTGGTTACGAAAGGAGTTCAACAGCAAAAGCGCTCAAGATTCACATCAATCCAGTCTTTCCTTTGCTATTTTTCTTTAGATTGCCAAACTGGAGAGGGAGGTGCTTGATGTAGTCCTCAACACACACCAAAATTAAAGAAATGAACCATTGAATCAAAATGACAAAAACAGTATAACAAACTCTCTATGAGAAAAGACTAATACAAGACAATTAGGCAGAAAAGCAGCCAATATGCACAGATAAACAGCACATGCATCAAGACATAACGCCAGAGACTGAAGCTCTGAAACCACAGCAGCAAACTTCTCATTTTTCTGTTCTCATTATCTTGCATCTTATTTAGTTCATTCACACAGTTTTAGTCATATACAAATTGGTTGCTTAACGCAAACAGCAAAAGGTGAGTAAAGACCGCAGTGCACTGCAAAGAAAATTCAGTGCACCTGCTGCCGAATCCTTTGCTCCTACAACTCAATTAAAGGTTTCAGATCACCTCAGCGCTCACTTTCACCTCTCACAATGTCTCGACCGTTTTTATACAGTCTTATGGCCTTCTTTACCTCTCGGTTGTGTAGACAGAGTAGTCAACAGACTCCATAAAGGAACTAACAACTTCCACCATCTAAACCAATTTAACCATTCACTGCACGTTTGAAAATCATTTAGTATAATATCATTTAGTATAATATATATATATACAAACACCAATTAAACAACTGAAAGCTTAAACGCATCACTAAACAAAGCATTTATTCCCGTTTTCACTCACATCTGTGAGTAAAGGATGTCACAAAACAAGTTAATTTCTCATAGACCCTCTTATATGAACCTGCCACTGACATTTGGTACTTGAGTAAAAATATTGTTTTTATTCATATCAACTTCTTATTAAAAAGTAACTGTTAGTAGGTAAAACGCGTAAGCAAGAGTAAATCATTCCTACCTTTATGAATTTCTAACAGTGACAGAGGTGGTTCAGGCAGGACAGTGTGAATTGAAATGAACAACAGACAGACGCAAGTGTCCGTGCGGCGCTCAGCCGGCCGCCGATGCGCTCGCTCGAGTCGCGCGCTGTGGTGTCCGGAAGGGCTGAATTCCGCGCGCACTCCGCGCCAGGCGACGCGCTCCTCCTCTCTGCTCAGAGCTGCACAGTTCTAAATATTTAAGTTATTTCCGGGAAATTATTTTTGTTTGCTAAATGCTTCAAACGGTAGTGAGGTTTTACCACCTTAACATTTCGGTCATGAGTCATGACTTGACTCATATCAACAACTGCAATAATATTTTAGTCCGTTTTATGGAGGCTACTAACACCAGCTGGCATTTTCTTATTAAAAAACAAACGCTAATTAACTGCAGCAAACATATTAATGCGATAAAATATTCAGACTTTATACTATCAGGTACCCACTCGAGCTGGTTTGGAAGCACATTACTACCGGAAACCATTACTTGGTCGTTACTAACCCCTGGTGGCTGTCTGGTGGGAGTGCAGTTCTGCCTGGCTCCAGGGAATGGAGATATATTCAGGGACTGAAAAATACCTGTTTTGGCACGACCAGGGTTCAAAATATTACATTAAACTCAAAATATGCTCAATGTCCGGAAGTGCTTAATTTTAAGAAAATTATGTTGTCATTTAAGCAATTGTTTTCTATTAATTTACCTTTTTTTCCCTATTTTTTATTTTTTTGCAAATTCAACTTGTCAAATGTGTAAATAGTGTAAAAGATTTTACTTGTGTGAAGTTTTACATTAGATAAAATAAAGACAATATGTTTACAATTGAAAAAATCCAATAATGTTATTATAAGCCATTTTTATGATAATTTTATATTATATATTAGTTAATCAAGCATATTTTGGGGCTCATAAAAACATGCCTTTATTGCTTAAAAAAATCATGGGACATGTGGCAAAAGTGCATTTGTGGAATTTGCCTTGTGCACATTACATACAAACAAATCAAAACAGTAATGTCATAGTAAAATATTTTATTATACATAAAAATGCACAAATAACACCAACAACAAAATATGCTTTTTCATCCATTTTAGCTCACATTAAATCAGCTCTCAATCTGAGAGTAACAGAATACTGCAGCAGGGCAAAGACATTCACAGTATGAAAGGAGAAAGAACACAATGAGCAAATTTACTTATGGGACATGTGCAAAATTCGCTGTCTCCCAAATCCAATCATGATCCAGTAGCAGCTGATCAAACAGCCCACATAAGCCAAAAATATTGCAAAGAAAAGAGAAAATTAAACTAATTGCTCTTGAGACTTTGTACATTTTAAGAGTGATTGTGTGCAATTTGTGTCTCATCACATGCTACAATCAGAGCATAATAGTGTATGTGGGTCATCCTGTTTTAAAGCTCTTGTGCGCATATTAGGTCATGTAGCGTGTAATTGCTCTGAGAGCATAAAGTAAAGCTGCCTGCAGTCGCGCCTCCATCAGTAACAGGTTCACATGGACCTGAATAAAAAGAACAACACGTCTTAAACCAGAAATATACAGCCATTTTACTACCCCTAAGTGATAAATCCACTTGTGAAGTTCAGCAAAAAAAAAGATAGGCTTCATCACAACAGTGCTATCATTGTTATGAAACCTCTACTTTGGCATAACAGCATAAAAAAAAGTGTATCTCTGAAGAGAACCACTAGAGGCCACTAAAACATTACTCCAAAATAGAAATTAATTCAACAACTAATGAAAGGAAGAGAGCAAGCATAATTCAATACCACTGCTGAAGCAAATGCAACTTATTAAAATATGAACACACATCAATCATCAACAAGAAATCTCACACATCTTGTACCTTTTCCGAGTGACGGAACTGCCTCCAAAAA
This sequence comes from Carassius carassius, assembly GCF_963082965.1. Lineage (NCBI taxonomy): Eukaryota > Metazoa > Chordata > Actinopteri > Cypriniformes > Cyprinidae > Carassius > Carassius carassius. The sequence continues at coordinate 13,311,933 of NC_081779.1, forward strand.
GAGAAGTACATTCTTGTTGTGGTTTTCTCCGGGTGACAAGCTACCGTCTTAACGTACACTTTTAAACTGCGTTCCAACAGCTGGTTGACGTCCCCATAATTATAATCGTCATACCTGTGTAGGCGAACAGTGACATACAAGTGCACATTAGATTTGCATTAGAGCAATTTCTGAATTTTAACCACCAAAAGTAATGCATTTATGTCTACCTTTTTCCTCATAATATGCAGTCTTCATATATAATTATTGCGAGGACTATTTTCCTTCTTATATAAGCATAACCCAAACCTAACCTTTGTTCCATATGGGAGAATGTTCCAAGCTCGTTTCATGACTATGATGAATGCATGACTGACCTGATGCCGTAGATGCAGTGAATGTAGTTCCAGATGCATTTGCGGAGTGTGGAGGTGTCCACATGCGAGTGCATGGCCATGGTGTGATACGTGAGCGCACACACCACCTGAAATTTCTCATCCAGAAGCTGTGCCATCTCTCCATACAACCTGTTCATTAGAGAGAATCCGTGATCTTCCCATGAATAGTCCTGAAAGCACAAAATCATACACAAAGATCACATTATAACCAGTGCTGTTATTGTTAACTTAAATTATTAAAAGTAGTTTTCAGTAACTGAAATTAAATATTACATGAAAAGTTTTTTTGAAATGTTGCGCTTCTAATTAATTAATTAATTAATTACTACAAAAGTACATGAATAATACTAAAATAACACTGGATGTAATAGCACTTTTTAAATTACATATTATTTACTTCAGCAAAATTAATGTCTTCTGCTCATAACTGTTCTATTTAACACTGTGTGAGAATATTTAAGAGTACTAAACCTGAGCTCTCATGGTTGGGGGGGCCTGCACTCCTCTAGGACTAAAATCCTGGTAAGTAAAATCTGCATCCGCAACAAACCGCGAGAAACAATCAGGAAGGACACACTGCTGAACTGTACAGGAAAAAAGGATGACAAAGGTCAGGCAGTGAAGAAACAGGAAGCAAAAAAAGATGTGAAACATCCATTACAAGGCATTTAAAATCACAAAATATATTCAATGTTATAAAATTTGCCCAGGAAGGCCCAAACTTTTACTTGGTGGCAGCCAAAACAAATGTTCAGAGGCTACAACAGAAGACCAGTTTGCCCCAGGAGAAACCCTGCCTTTGGGTGTATTGAATTATGTATATGTGTGTTCATACCATCAGCAGGTTCCAGCAAACTCTCAGTCCTTTCTCTTTCAAAGCGAGTAACCATCTCTTCTTGTGTAAACTCTTCACCTTGCTGCTGAACTTTCATCATCTTCTCCATCAAAAGCTTGACCTCGTTCACAGCCTCAGACCACTGGGCACAGACACATTAAAGAGATTTACCTGGGCAAAACAAAGTAAATATTCTCTTTTACTTGTGATTAATAAATTAGTAACAGTTCAATACCTCTTGCTGATTTCTGCTCTCGTTTCGGGCAGAACAGGACTCTGTGGGTGAACAGAGTTGGAGTGACTGATCTCCGGACTGCTCAGGCTCTGGGAGAATACCACAACCCCAAACAAATGAGGCTAGAGAGTGGGCATGGCTCATCAAAACAATAGCCTGAATCAGTTCTGCCAGGGACCACCGAGCCTCTGCACCCGGACAAACTAACTCCTGTAAATATGTAAGATTTTTTTTTTTTTTTTACATTTTTAAAAGCTTCTAAATTCATAAATTAGTAGTATTAGAAAAAATACAAATTAAAAAAAAACCTTTTTAGAATAATACGTTTTTTTCTGTTATAAACTTGAATGAATCTATAGTGCTTAAAGCGTTAGTTAGTGTGTCATGTTGCTGTTTGAGCATAAACAATATCTGCAAAGTCATGTAGCTTAAAGTTCAATGCAAACTGAGATATTGTCTTTTAAAATTTTGGCAGTTTAATGCCTACAAAATCAGCTGATAGGGACTACAACAAGTTACTTCTGTGACATCAACCTAGAAAAACCCCGGCCTCGGGAAAAGGCAGCAAAGGGGGTGAGGCCTCATGTGCTGCTTTAGAGAAGAGGAAGAGAAAACTAGAGGAGCATGTAAAAATCTATTCATATATGAATCACGATTCTGTCTTCTAATGATTCTAATGGATTCACAAGTTTCAAAATCAATGTTTTAAAGCATCAGTTCTCTCTTTCTCTCTCTCATTCAGCTCAGCTCCCTCATTGAACTGTTTCAATTATACACTTATTTTCACAAAGCTATGAGAAGCGTTAAACATGGTGCAGTTGCCGTACTGTATTAAAGCTTTAATCAGGATAAAACCATATATTAAAAGCTAACATAAGCAGTAGCATTTACAAATAATAGAGGCATTTAAAAGTAGAACAAACTGCTTCTCAATTGACCTCAAACTGATAAGGGATATTAATGACGCCATTGTTCACAATACAACAGGAACACATGCTGCTGAGGTGAGGGGCGGGATGTTTAGACATGCACTAGATAGGGCTGTGCAAAAAATCGAATGCGATTTTCATGCGCATCTCATCAGTAAAGATGCTCCTGTGATTAGAAAGTATATCTCCAGCACGTGCATTCAGATCAGGGTTGCCAGGATTTCACAACAAATCCTGCCCAGTTGCTTCTTAAAACTAGTCCAAAACTAATTTCCCCATAAACCCAATCGCGTTTCCAAGGAGGTTCCCCGATAAAAATTGCTTCCCGGGGTTATAATATAAATTTTTTGGGGTTGCCTTGGTAAAATTCGCATTTTAGGGGCTTAATATCACGTTATTTGTATTGGGGCTGCTTCAAACCGTGGACATGAAATACAATCGCAGACTTGGCAACACTGGTTCAGGTGGAGCGGCAGTTACTACACAGAGCCGTAATCTACCGACAACTAACACAAAATCGTTTTCAAAATCGACAAAGAATCGCCTGCGATTTTAACATCGATTTTGTGTAGATTGTCAGTGAATTATGGCTCGGTGTATTAAATGCCAACCAGTGTTGCCAAGTCTGTGGTTGTTTTTCATGTCCGCGGGAAGCGACCCCAATACAAATAACGTGATATTTAGCACCTAAAATGCGAATTTTACCAAGGCAACCCTGCTAAAAAACTTATATTGTAACCCCGGGAAGCAATTGTTATCGGGGAACCTCCTGGAAGCACGATTGGACTAGTTTTGGACTAGTTTTGAGAAGCAACTGGGCAGGATTTGTTGTGAAAACCTGGCAACCCTGATCCGAACGCACGTGCTGGAGATATACTTCTAATTACAGGAGCATCTTTACTGATGAGATGTGCATGAAAATCGCATTCGATTTTTTGCACAGCCCTAGCACTAGAGGAAGTTTAGCCAATCAAAACACACTGGACTAACTAACCAATCAGAGCCCATTGCCTATTTCTGAGGAAGGGGCTTCAAAAAGCAGGAAATGATCAGCGCTTTTCTCAGAGAAGGGACAGAGTGCTGTGGAATGAAGGTAAATTATGTGAAAAATAAATGTTGTTTTTTTAAAACGAAGCATTAGCACATGTTAGACTGCACCCTATAAATGCAATCAACACACAAAAAAAACACTGAACCACCCCTTTAATGGCTATCTGTAAAATGCACTGCAGAACAATCATTTAGACTCAGAGCATTAACTTTTAAAGCATAAAACTCACAACAGGGAAGATGGCACAAGCAGACAACAAAGGACAACACAAAACAACAGCAATAACAAATTAATTGTACAATTCACTGAATTTGTCTTTATTTTTTTGTACGTGCAGCTTTACTACATTCACTTTAGTGAATTGATTCAAAGATCAAATAAAGGACTAAAATCAAGAACTCACGGATGTATTCTAACTCAGATCTTTAATTTTTTTTAATAAATGCTGTAGGTGTCTCTGCTCATAATTGTATTAATTTGTAGTTTCTAGATGTACTAGTTGGTGATTGCAGCTATCTAGTATTTAATGTTTAAAAAAAATCAGTTTAAGGATGTTACCTCACAGATGTTTATGTTCTAGATAAAAGCTCTAATTGTAGATTTAATTTTCTGATCTTAAATTTATATTGTATGTCCAATGTCCAAAGCTTCTTTTTGTTAGCAACTTGTAATGGAGCTGTATACCTTTTTAAAAGGTTTACTTGACTGTCTACTTTAAATTTCCACATGTCGCTTAGAAATTATGGTTTCAAACTAGCTTCCCCAACACTGATGATCTGTGTTATTTACCTGTATATGTTCCTGGGTGATGATCCAGGGTCTGTGTGCAAGCAGTTTGTTGAGTGTCTGCAGGTGCTGTATTTTGGGTGGTGCACAGTGAAGTCCTCCAAGCCAGGACTTATCTCCGCCAGCTAGCAGAAAAGCAGAGCTGTGGTGCTGCACCAGGTACGAGCACTGGTGACGTGCAGACGCCTGCACAGACACAGAAAATTACTGTTGTGTATATTATAAACATATACTCATTTGTGTATATTTAAAACTTGCAATCTAAAGGTCCCAGACTAAAATATATGTCTCTTCCCTTACCAGTATGATTATAAAATGTCTCCATGGCAGAGGTAGAGGGCCATCCACCTGAAGCAAAGCATTCTGTGTTCGCAGGAAACAGGTCAGGTAGGTTGGATGTAGCCCCATCATCATTTTGATATGGTCCATGCGTCCTTCTGACAACAGAGCCTCTGACATCACCTGTGCTGCCCCTTCCTCTAGAATCTGAAGCAAACATATGCAGGGAACTCATTTTTGTTCTGTAAACACTGCCAACAATACTATATCTATCATCTAAAGATGCACTTTTACTGCTGCTCAGCACAAGTTTACAGGCAAATTCAGTCATTTCAATAGGAATCCGCACATTCAGGAGTTTCAAATGAGGGCGAAAAAGTTCCCCGCACAGATTTCGCACTGTTTAAGATGCTCATGTGAACTTATCATGCTGACAAACAGTAAGACTTCTGTGAGCAGTGTTTCAAATGTCACTTTGTGATATTCACATCACATTATTAGCTACTGCCAGTGAAATTTTGCATAAAATGTGACTGCACCTTAAAGCAGGGATTCACACATTTTTCTGTCAGCCAAGTTTTGACCTAAAATATTAACTTGAAGTACTTAAATACAACACATTTGCACATTCACAGTAGTCTTATGTCAGTTAACAGTCAGATGACATGCAAGAAAACAAAATATTTATTTTTTATTCCAAACGTTTTTATTTATCACATTTTATTAATACTAATTAGCTTTTCATCAACCTTCAACGCCCCTGCATTCATTTGATGTGAAGACAAATACCACAAGCACACGTTATAAATACAACACACACACCTCTTCAATTTGGATAAAGGCACTGGACTCAGTGGGCAATGCCTGGGGAAGGTCAATTCCTGCTTCCTCCTGAGAAAAAGAAAGGGTGACAACAGACAGCAATAAAGATATAGAAAATATAATGCAATCTGTTGTCCAGTTGAATAGTTTCGGGAAAATATGAACCCTATCAGACTGACTTCAGTCCGATTCGTAAATTAAACATTCATCATGTTTGGTTGACGGCATAGGCGGAGCATAGGCTGGGCCTTCCCCTGTCCACGTACGGGGACTTGAGGCAAAAATGGCACTTAGAGGGTTAGTTCACCCAGATAGCAAAATTATGTCATTAATAACTTACCCTCATGTTGTTCCAAACCCGTAAGACCTCCGTTTATCTTTGGAACACAGTTTAAGATATTTTAGATTTAGTCTGAGAGCTCTCAGTCCCTCCATTGAAGCTGTGTGTACGGTATACTGTCCATGTCCAGAAAGGTAAGAAAAACATCATCAAAGTAGTCCATGTGACATCAGAGGGTCAGTTAGAATTTTTTGAAGCATCGAAAATACATTTTGGTCCAAAAATAGCAAAAACGACGACTTTATTCAGCATTGTCTTCTCTTCCGTGTCTGTTGTGTGAGAGAGTTCAAAACAAAGCAGTTTGTGATATCCGGTTCACGAACGAATCATTCGATGTAACCGGATCTTTTTGAACCAGTTCACCAAATCAAACTGAATCGTTTTAAACGGTTCGCGTCTCCAATACGCATTAATCCACAAATGACTTAAGCTGTTAACTTTTTTAATGTGGCTGACTCCCTCTAAGTTAAAACTAACCAATATCCCGGAGTAATTAATGCACTCAAACAGTACACTGACTGAACTGCAGTGAAGAGAGAACTGAAGATGAACACCGAGCCGAGCCAGATAACGAACAAAAGACTGACTCGTTCACAAGTCAAGAACCGGTTGCATCGGTTTTCGGATCACCAGTAGTTCTTTCGCACAGTTCGATTCAATAAACCGGTTGAAGAAAACGGTTCACACGGTTCTTTTGCGCTCGACGTAATGGTGTCATTTGCGATGATTGCCCTTGATTCAAGCCTTCGGTTTACCCGCGCTCATAACACTAGCACAGAATCAGTTCAGAATCAACCACCAAAAGAATCAGTTCGGTTCAGGCGCTCTGTGTGTCGGTCTGCTTCACGCTGAATCACACATGCACAGTATCATCAGCTCCTCGGTTATTCTTATCTGGCTTGGCTCGGTGTTCATCTTCAGTTGTCTCTTCACAGCAGTTCAGTCAGTGTACTGTTTGAGTGCATGCATTACTCCGGGATATTGGTTTGTTTGAACCCAGAGGGAGTGTCAGCCACATTAAAAACTTAACAGCTTAAGTCATTTGTGGATTAATGCGTATTAGAGATGCGAACCGTTTAAAACAATTCAGTTCGATTTGGTGAACTGAATGATTCGTTCGCGAACCGGATATCCAGACTGCTGCATTGTTTTGAACTCTCTCACACAACAGACACGGAAAAGAAGACAATGCTGAATAAAGTCGTCGTTTTTGCTATTTTTGGACCAAAATGTATTTTCGATGCTTCAAAAAATTCTAACTGACCCTCTGATGTCACATGGACTACTTTGATGATGTTTTTCTTACCTTTCTGGACATGGACAGTATAACGCACACACAGCTTCAATGGAGGGACTGAGAGCTCTCAGACTAAATCTAAAATATCTTAAACTGTGTTCCAAAGATAAACGGAGGTTTTATGGGTTTGAAACAACATGAGGGTAAGTTATTAATTACATAATTTTGCTATCTGGGTGAACTAACCCTTTAATTGGACAAAAATGTACCTGCACAAACAAATATAATCTATTACTCTACCTCTGTTGCTAAATGAATAGACTAGACAGTGTCGATTGCGGCATTAAATTAAGATCTGCTCATGTTGCGCCGTATTTTATTTTAGTGTTGCGCATTTTAACCAATCACACACAATTCTGTTGAGTTTAAGAATGCAATGGCAAAACAGAAGCGTTCAGATTAGTCCTCGCTAAAACTCATCAGTTTTGTTGCGTGCGTACTCGTTCACTGACTGAATCCCAGACTCTTGCGAATTCCCTCATCATAAACAACAGAGCAGATGTATGTACACAGAGATTCAGAGATTCATTTCACAGTTTATACAGCTTTAGTGATTATAACCATAGTTTTGTTTTTTTGAGAGTGCTTAAACTCGCGATAGATCAATGTTAGTGATAATGTCACTCTTTATATGTAATTTATTCGCTGTTTGAAAAATCGTGGAAATGAAACATTATATAATTATACATTTCTGACGTTATTATTAAATTGTAATCTCGTTAAATACAAATTAAGTCCCAATAAAAATAAATGTAGTCACCCTACATGAGACCCATGTCTGGTTCTTGCCAAAAAAGACGTGTTTATGATGTTTAATACACAGTGGCGGAGCCAGGATGTTTTCATAGGGGTGTCCAGGGAGGGGCCAGCAACCAGTCTGGGGTGGCACAGACCCAGCCGGCACATGACCGACCTTCAACATTGAAATATGGTTGAAATAAAGTCAGTTGTGTATAAAAATATGTTTGATTATAATGTACTGGACTGTTTTAGTGCCTAAAACACAACTGAGTACAATTAATTTATACTTAACTGTAATTGAGATAATTGTGAATTACATCAAGTAATACTGAGTAAATATGACAATTTTTATATTATTCCTCACCTCCAGATATTTTAATAAAGGGGGTCATTATAACATTATTGCTCATTCAGCTTCTAGAAACTGCCAAATGCTTGGCCGGAGTCAAGTCATAAATGACAGAATATAAAATTAGTTATTTTATGCATTTAAATGTTTTCATTTTCGCATATTTTCTGGTATAAATGCACCGTGCTCACATTTATTTGTGCATTAAATTACAAATAAAAAAATACATATCATCTTGTGCCTGATATGGTAATCTCGAATTGCAGAATATATTTACATGCATTTGAGAGACGTTCTTGTGTGCCGAGTACATGCAGTTTGTAGTTTTAATCGCATTTTTGGTGATTTCATGACGACAGAACGAGGTATGTAGCCTATGCTCAAAGTTTATTGCGTTTATGATAAAGTGATATAGAGAGAGCGCCACATATTTGCGTAAGGTTGATGGGGGAGAGAAGTGTGTTTTACTGACACAGTCTAACAACATCTCATCAGACCGCAGTTCACAGTTGTTTGTCTGACGCTGAGGTGAAGCTCAAGTGAGCGTCTGAAAATTCTCCCGTTTGATGTGGTCATAAAGAGAAACGGCGGTTCCGCATCTAAATAAATGCATTTCTTGTCAAGAAAAAAGGGACACAAACTGCAGTTTTGAATGGGCTGGCCAAAGGAGTGGCCACGCTTTCGTAAGTGGTGGTTACGGCCACCCCCGGGCCCCGCCCCCTTTAGTACATTTGACTGTTTTTAGCTTTACCCTGGAGTAGGTTCACCATCCTCCTATGGTTGACGGATTTAACAGATTCCCTCAATAGAACAACTGGAGACCTAAATGAACATCGCTAGCTCAAATGGACCTTTATCAAGACTTTAAACTTCATCTGTGAGGCGTATAAGCAGACAATACTAGACGCCGCTCACCGACACAGACATAACTGACATAAGTGACTTGATCAGACCGGGAACTCACCTTCATCTGACGAATATAAGTGTTCAGAAGTCTCAGTTTTAACACAATAATGATGATGAATAGTCTCGGAGGGTTTGAGCTCTATGTCTTCATTGCGCCTAGAGTTTGACTTCTGGAAACCAGGAAACAGCACGGAGAGTAGCAGGGAAGGGGCGTGGCGTACGTGAACACACAGCCCAGGACTCTTGCATCACCTCTCCGGCGCAGCATGACGCAACCCGCCGGTAACGGAGACCAGAGCTTCCTGCTCCAGCTGTGAACGGGTGTACTGTGATGGTATGACCTGCCCTTTAGGTTGTGCTGTATCATGGACCGAACTATAGCGATCATCTTGTCATAGCTGAGGGCCTGGTTCTTTTAGGGTTAGGTAATAATAAAACAATTAATGTACAAGTCTTGACTCTTTCATGGTTGATGAAATGGAAGTGGATAATAGATCATTTTGGAAATATTTTATTTAATCTTAAATCTATTTGAGACATTTTTTTAAGGCAGAAGCTCATTACAATACAGAGGAATTTTGACATTTGAATTTTCCTCGCAAGGGTCAGCATCATCTCTTCATCTATAGATGGATCATCTATAGTCTTTCTATGAGGCTGGATCCACACTGGAGCAGGCGCAATCTCTAGTTACCTCGAGATGGGCATCCCAGGGTAGGAGCAGATAGAAAAGAATTGGCGTAGCTGCTGTTCATAATGTTTAAAGCAAAACATATGTTTGTGAATTTTATCTGATTTTACTGGGATCAAGGCTGAGATTGAGATTCATTATTCAAATGCTTGGCAGAAGAGATGTGTCTTTAATCTAGACAGAGTGTTTTAGCCCCGGGCCGGACATTATCAGGAAGGCTATTCCAGAGTTTAGGATTCAGATGGGAAAATGATCTCCCTCCTTTAGTGGACTTAGATATTCTAGGTGCTACTAAAAGTCTAGAGTTGTGTGACGTTAAAGAGCATGATGGATTATAAGAAGATCAGTTAAATATATAAATTTATGCAATATTTTGAAATCAATACAGAACTCAATAGGTAACCAGTGTAGAGATCTTGATAAAATTAGAGTAATATGATCATCATTTTTTGACTTGGTAAGAACTCTAGCAGCTGCATTTTGGACTAAATGTAGCTTGTTTATTGACGATGCAGAGGCAACCAGCTAGAAGTGCATCACATTAATCTAGTCGAGAGGTCATGAATGCATAAAATATCTTAGATAACACATTCGTAGTTTAGCAATGTTTCTGAGGTAGATGAAGGCTGTTTTTGTAACATATGAAATTAGATTTTCGAAAGATAAGTTGTCTAATTTAACACCCAGGTCTTTAACTGCAGATGATGACATAATAACAGTACATCCTTCTAGTTACAAATTGTATCTTGAGAGTTTCTGTGTGCAGGTTTTTGCTCCAATAGGTAATACCTAAGTCTTGTCTGAATTTAATAGAAGAAAATTACTGGTCATCCATTGTTTTCTATCTTCTAACAATTCTGTCAACTTGGATAGTTTAGAAATTGTATCCAGTCTTGATGAAATATATAACTGAGTATCATCGGCATAGCAGTAGAAATTAATTCTGTGTTTTCTGATAATGTTGCCAAGTGTCAGCATGTATATTAAAAATAACAGAGGGCCTAACACAGATCCTTGCACCACCCCATAATTTACTGATGTTAACTTGGATTTTTTTTACCATTTAAGTAGACAAAATGGTAAATACTATCTAAACCACCATAATGCCTGTCCCTGAATACCAGTGTAATTGTGCAATAGTGTTGACACTAAGATCAAGTAAAACTAGTGTTTAGACACATCCTTGGGCAGAAGCTGGAAGTCATTTGTAATTTTAACCAGCACAGTTTCTGTGCTATGATGAGGCCTGGATCCTGACTGGAATTTTTCATAGATGGTTTTTTTTTTTTTTTTTTTTGCAAGGAGTAAACGAGTGGACACAACTTTTTATTTTTTAATATATTTTAGACATAAACGAAAGACTTGAAATGGGTCAAGTTGCGGTTTCTTCATGGGAGGCTTAATAGCTGCCATCTTAAATGGTTTTGAAACATGACTGAAAGATAGAGATGAATGAATAATATTGAGAGGAGGCTCTTCTGCTACAGTTAACAACTTTCAATAGTTTAGTGGGAAGGGGATCTAGTAAATATGATGATTAGTTTATTTAGTTTTTCTTGTCCTATAGTTGTAAAGTGCTATAACTGTTCTTTAGGGGCAGTAACAGAGGCTGGATTATAAAACGCAGTCAAAGATTATACATTTAGTATTGTATTTCTATTAGTTTTGATTTTCTTGGTGAAGAAATTCATAAAGTCATTACTACTAAACTGTGATGGTATGTTCAGTTGAGGTGATGTCTGTTTATTTGTTAGTCTAGGGACTGGATTGTTTTGTTTATTTTGAAAGACAAAGTGAATTTGTACTCTGCATTTAACCCATCCAAAGTGCACACACACAGCAGTGAACACACAACTGGAGCAGTGGGCTATGAGTTTTCTATGAGTTTGTGGAAATGCTGGGCCCTGGCTGCTTTTAGAGCCTTTTTGTAGCGGGATATGCTTTCTTTCCATACAATTTTAAATACCTCTAAATGGGTTTGTTTCCATTTGCACTCTAGGTTACGAGTATCTCTCTTTAGAGCCTGAGTATTACTGTTGTACCATGGCGCAGTATTTTTCTCTCCAACCCCTTCCCCTTTTTAATCTGATGGGTGCGACAGTATCTGATGTGTTAGAGAAGATTGTGCCCATACTGCTAAACATTTCATCTAGTACATTTGTGTATATAGGCACACTGAGCAGCTAAGACAGATCAGGAAGGTTATTTGTGAATCTATGTTTAAAGTGGTCAAACTGGAACATGGTTGCTGGTCACTGAATTAATGCCTGGCTCAAACCAGCTAGGAACCATAATAGGCCAATTTGCTTAGCCTCAGAAACCATGAAAAAGCTACGTAAGGTTTAAAACAGAACAGCCTCAACTATATTAATAAAGGTTATGCGTTTACCATTGAACATAAAAATTACAACTCTGTTGTATCCAACATAAAAATGCTTAAAGAAGGTCTTAAAGAAAAAAAGATGGAGAACTATAGAGAAGACTCTATAGCTGATGAGAGAAAGCCTCATTCACTCATCTACAACCTTTCATTACTGCTGTTGTTATATAGCTTTAGCTGCTATACAGGCACACAGTCCCTTATGCTTACACTACATCCCTCTGTACCTGGGGCTCCTTTAATAATTATACTGAATATTTTCTCTTATGTAACATTCCATTGAAGTAAAATGAAGCATCACAGCTGTTTGAAACACAAAAACATGGACACAAAAAACAAAGACACAGACACAAAATGGGATTTTATTGAATTATCACAAGCTGTACGTTTAGCACTTGCCGAGTCAGTGAATGTTTGCCTGTGAGTTATGTGTGTGAGTTGTGTCTGTTTTTGTGTGTGCTTCATGGAGTGTTTTATTTGATCAAATTATCAAACATTTACACATTTATTTCAAGTCCAATCTTATATTAAATTACTATTATATATATATTTCATATATAAAATAATATTTTCGGGGCAAAATCTGGAAGAATTTGTTTGAGAAAGGAAGAATGAAGAAAAGCGAAGACAGAATGAAAACTTCACTGGATTTAATGTACACACCACCTCCCCACAGGGAAGACTTCATTGTCCAAGTTGCATGTGAAGATCTTCTAAGACCATATGGGTAGATTTTTACTCAATGCACACAGGGTTTTGTAAGCGGGGATGGCTGTTTGAAAATCGACACCTTCGGTTTTTATGGTGACCATAATTCGGAGTAAGCATGGTCAAGTAAACCATGGTCACCATCGCAATCAGTGCTCCATCCCCATGGACAATAGTGATGAAGGGAGAATAGCAGAAAGAAATGGAGTGGAGGAGAGAAACTTAAGCTTTAAGGTCAGAGGTCACAGGAGGTGTTTTTTACAAGACAAGAAAGTGATGGCAGTGTGAGAATTAGATGTTGGTGCCTTCTCAAACAATCTTGTTCTCCAGGGCAGTGATCCTTTTCGTCACAGCTTCCAGTGATGCTGTTGTCAAGGAAATAATGTAATAGTAGCATCCTAACCAGCTCTAAACATATTTTGATGCCTCATACATTCTGATGCTTTATACATTTTTGTCTATACCTACACATTTCTCTTTTAGGGATGCTTCAATAGTAAAATTCTTGTTATTTTGATAAGCCAATAATGATTTTCATTTTTATGGATGATAACCAGTAAATTACCAATATTTTATATACTATATTTTTGACTTATACAAATAAATGAAAACGAGCATGCAATATTAGCAGATATAAATCCATTAAACCCAATAAAAATTGGTGACCAATATGGTTCCACTATATTGTACACACCCTAATTTCTGTACATTTTTTTTTAATTCTCATACTTTGAGTCCAAATGTGTTTTATCTCAAAACCTTCTTAAAAAGCCACATCTCACCTCTCAGCATTCTGTAAGTCAGTATTGATATTGAACACAATAGAAATTTGTGTAGAGTAAATTTTTAACCTGAACACAGGAAAGGATATATTTCTTTGTTAATGCCTGTAGCGCCTCCTCCACTTTTTTCTGGAACTTGACAATGGAATTACATTCACAGGGATCTTCCTCTGCAAGTAACAGGACAGCAAAAACAAACTCAGTTGATGAAATGCTAGTTTGAAGGTCATATTCGTGTGTGTGTGTGTGTGTGTGTGTGTGTGTGTGTGATTTTATTTACCCTGACAAACATTGATTTGCAGCTTCTTGGCAATTTGGTTCATGGTTTTGAAGTCAGCCGTGTAGAAGTAATGGTCAACGACAGGTTCAGAGGCAATTTCTTTCAACTCATCCTCAACAGCATTGCCAACACCCACAGCATACATCTTAAAGCCTAAAGCACAGACACAGCACACTCTAAAACACTCAGAACTCATACACATTGCTCTGTGCATTGCATTTCTGTGTGTGTGTGTTTTCCTAACCATTCTCCTTGGCCTTCCTGGCAGCATCTCCAATGTAGTCTTGTGACCTGCCATCAGTGAAGACAATACCGACCTTTGCCACTCCAGGTCTGGCCCCCTGGTTAGGAGTGAAGCTATTGTCCACTAGGAAACTGATGGCCTGGCCAGTCATGGTTCCCCTCTCCATATAGTCCATCTTTTTCACTGCTTCTTTCAAGGCCTTTTTGTTGTTATAGCGTCCAAGGGGGAACTCCTGCTTCACAGTGCTGGAATACTGCACCAGTCCCACATGGGTGTTTGTCTCTGACACGTCCAGTTTGTCGATGATCATGTTGATCCATTTCTTGACCAGCTCGAAGTTCTCTGGTCTTACACTCTTGGAGCCGTCGATCAAGAAGACCACATCTATGGCTGCGTTACTGCAAGCTGGAATAAGAGAGACAGAGGATGTTTATGGTAACTCATGAGTTTCCTAACTGGGGTCCTGGAACCCCCAGGGGACCGCGAAAGGGTGCTGGGGGTCAACCAAAAGTTTGAGAGAAAGAAACAAAATTATTTTACAATTTGTTTTGCTTTTTAGGTCTGTCAATATATAAGCTTAAGATTATAATTATATATATTAAAAAAATTATAATTTTAAATACATTTGCCAAATATAATTATTTTTAAATATAAAATCCCTTCAAATCCCATTAATTATTCTGTTCATGGCCCTGGTTTAAGACAATAAAGAATAAAATCAGAATCTGCATATATTTGTGTAATACTTTTTTTTTTTTTATCTCACCTTCCCTGTAATCATATAATATATAAACATAGGTTTAAACATCTTACATTACTCTAATAGTGAGTAGAAAAAAAAAATATCACCTTAAATATTTTAACAAAAATTGTATTTGGCTTCAGTATAGTAACTAAGCCATTTGTTTATTTATGTTTAAATATTATTATGTTCTTCTTTTCTCACAATCAATAAATGGGTCTATATGAAAATATAAAGCAGCCTTTAAAATTTGTTTATTAGTCATATATATATAATAGCCTATATATAGTAGTTTGTTTATTTTGCTCAGAGTGAATGTGTTTGGTTAGTAGTACTGTGAAAGATAAAATGTCTCGGCCATTAAGAATATGATTCATCTTTAAAGCAGGGGTTTTATATACAGTACATCAAAAATGGCACATGGCTATGAAGTCTTTTACTTAAGACTTTTACATACTCACCGCTGCATGATCGGCCGTCGCCCTGAAGTGTATGTCCCTCTCTGCAGGCACACTTGAAAGATCCGGGTGTGCTGATGCAAATGTGCTCACAGTCATGATCGCCTGTCGCGCATAGGTCTGACACAACCGCTACCATGAATGTAACACACACACACACACACCAGGTGGGGGAAGGAAGGGTTAGCGAGGAGAGAATTATTCTATGTGAAGTGGGAACTGAAGAAAATCAATGCGTTTTAACAATCTGCTGCACTCAAATGACAGCAAATATTTAAAACACACAGAAATATGTCAGAGACCCAGGCACCTGAGGCTTTCACAAACATAAAAGTTTTAGTGTTAGTCTCAATGTTGTTTGTCTCAGGCGGCTGTTGCTCTGATTCAGACTTTCTACTGCATTGGTTCTCAACCTTTTAAGGTTTGAAATTGGGTGAGAACTCTCTAAAATCAGCAAGCTGAGAACCACTGCACTACAGCGACTACAATCACATCTGTGGTTACACATGCTTTTACTTTCTCCCCCGAAAAAACTGAGTGCTATGGAGCATCAAGCACAGGGTGGAGATCTATGCCTGGAGGTGAGATTAATGATGACATGCCCTATGCATACTCATGCCCTCTGTTGTATATACACCTTTAAATTCAACGGCCATGGTGAGGACAGTCTCCAGACCTCTATTCCCTCCCCTTTCCTGCTCTCACCCTCCTCCTTCCTCTTACCACAGAAGGCCTCCTGGAACTTCTTGGTGAGCTTCTCAATGAGGCTGTAGCTCTCCACGTAGTCTACGTGATCCTCGAGAGGTTCGCTGGCCATCTGTCTGAGCGTGGTCATGTCCACACGACCCACTCCGGTGGCGAATATCTCAATGCCGGCCTCCCGCGCCCTTGCTGCATGGTTTTGGATGTTGTCCTGCGGTCTGCCGTCAGTCACAATAATGGCCACCTGTAAATATTTAACAATGACATTTTTTTTTTATTGATCTAAAATTGGTGGTTCACATAATAGTAGATTAATATGTTTGCATGTGCCTAATTTATCCATTATGGATTACGTAACGCAAGATGCATGTTTAAGGGGCTTAACACTGTTAATGATGCCAATATGGTGGTTTTATGGGATTGCTAGGTCTGACCTTGCTGATGTCAGGGGATTTGCGTGCTCCCTCGGCTTCACTGAAAGCCACGTTCATGGCAAACTGGATAGCGAGGCCGGTCATGGTACCGGTGGACAATGGCTCGATCTTCGACACGGCCTTGACCAGCGCTGCCTTGGTTTTGTGGGACTTCAGAGAGATCTCGTTCTTCACCCGACTGGCGTAGTTTACAACACCCACGCGAGTAGCATCAGGCCCAACGTTCAAACCGTCTATTACTTTAGTCAGAAAGACCTTGACCTGCTCAAACTCTGCGGGGCGGACGCTTCGAGAGCTATCGATGATGAACACCACATCAGTGGGTTTGGTGTTACACAAGCCTGCAGCTGGAAAGGGAAAGAATGAAGAGAGTATGTACATATGTGTGAATACATGGAGAACAAAAGTCTCTTACGATTATCAATGCTGCATTTATTTGATCAAAAACGCAGCAAACAGTAATATTGTGAAATATTATGACAATTTAAATTAACTCTGTTCTATTTGAATATATTTTTGTGATTACAATGCTGAATTTTCAGCAGCCAATAATCCAGCTTTCAAAGTCACATGATACTCCAGAAAACATTCGTATAGGCTGATTTGGTGCTCAAAAAATTATTTTAAATTATTATTATCAGTGTTAAATGTTGTGCTGCTTAAAATTTTTGTGAAAACTGTGGTACTTTTTCCCCAGAATTAAATATAAAGTTCCAAAGAACAGCATTTATTTGAAATATAAATAATTTTGTAACATTGTGAATGTCTTTACTGTCACTTTTGATAAATGTAATGCATCTTTGCTGAATGAAATATAAATATTTTTGTAACATTGTGAAGGTCTTTACTGTCACTTTTGATTAATTTAATGCATCTTTGCTGATTGAAAGTATTCATTAAAAAAATAAATAAATAAAAAAAAAACTTCCTGACCCCAAACGTTTCAATGGTATTGTACAAATTGGGGTAAGGGAAGGAAAATATGAGTGAAAAGCCAGACTGCAGTCAGCAGGTAACTCAATAAATGTACAGTGTTGGTCGTTCTCATAATAACTCCCATTGATTATACATTCAGACTCAGGTATGCATAGACACACTCTCACACAGTACAGGGCCTCTTTGTGTACAAATGTAGTGACATTTGAAACCTTAATACACGTTATGTACAACCACTGGAAACATAAGCCTAATTACACACTTGATTGAAGTTTCTCTAGTATTTTTTAACACATATACCTATATGCAAAAAAAAAAAAAAAAAAAAACTTTCTAGATTCTCTAAGCATACCTTTAGAACATAGAAAAATATCTTGAGACCAAGAGGAGATAATGTAATTCTACACAGAAGTTCAAATTAGAAAAACGCTAGATATAGAAAATTAAGGCTTCAGAGTAAACACTTTTCGAGGTCAAAGGTCACATATTTGCTTAACATTAAATGCTATCATCCAAACTATTGTGTAAAATTGAAAATACAGGCAAATATATTGATTCCTTTAACCCTTTAAAGCTGCTTGTGATGTACACAGGAACACTCCGAAAATAACTCCCCGTTTGTCCTGTTTGTCTATGCAAATGAGGAGCGTGTGTTTATTTTATATTTTTCATAATACAGCAATTAAGGTTTCTGAACACATATGGTTTCTCCTGCACCCAACCTGCCAAAAAAACAACAACAAAAAAACCACGTGAGGTGTGCCAATGACTTTGACGAGAACATTTTTCTACCACCATCTGTACCACACTATAGCATGCTCAAGCCTCCTGGAAAAAAAGCTTGAGCTCTTTATAATTCTTTTTGGGATATAAAAAATGTGTAGCTATAGACCAAATGAAGTGGAAACTAAAGTATATGGAACAGAAAATACAGGCAAATATATTGATTCTAACCCATGTGACAGCTCACCCAAAAATGTAAGTTCTGTCATCATTTACTCACCTTCAAGTTTTTCCAAACCTGTATGATTTTTTATTTTATTTTATTTTTTTCTGTTGAGCACAAAAGAAAATATTTTGAATGATGTTGTTAACCAAACAGTTGCTGGTAGCCATTGACTTGCACATCTTTTGTGTTCTGCAGAAGAAAGAAACTCATACAGGTTTGCAACAACAATGAAAAAATGTTCATTTTTGGGTGAACTATCCCTTTAAATCCTGCTGGTTGACCTTCCTTCCTTCCTTCTTCTTCTTTGCATGCTGTTCTTTGTAGTTATGACTATGTAGCATGCAGGTCAACCAGCACTAACCAGCATGCATTTCCATGCCTTTTCAGCAAGTAACACATCTACACTGAACCAGGCAGACTGACTGATTAGTTTACAGATAGACAGACTTATTTTGTGAGTTAGGATGAAGTTTGCCCTTCGTTACATATTCACCAACAAAACATTAATCCTGTTGGTATTGGGTTATTAGTATCCAGTGATAAATTTATGACATTGATAGATCTGTTAATAAATGATGCAGTCTGTTTTCTTACCCATAGCAGCAGCATTTCTCAAATCCATGGAGGCTTGAGCTCCCAGGATGCATAGCAGCATCACAAACCCCAGTAATGTCATACTGTATTGCAGCGTGAGTTCTAATGACCTGCTCGACAACCAGAGAGAGACTGATTCACAGAGCGAGAAACGTACAGGTTATCAACACACACATATTCACAAATACACACTTAGGTTTCGAGACGCCGCCCTCAAATCCATCTGCCCGAGGTGAACAGGCTGTTTTGATGGGAGGGGATACCTGCTCCAAAAATCCTAGAGTTTGGGGAGGAAAGACAAACACACCTTGATCTGTGTATATGTTTGTGTAAGAAAAACCAAGTTCATTTGGAGACCTAGGAGGGGTCTCTAGCTTGGGGTTGAACTAAAAAAAAACATTAAGATGAATCTGTCTTTTCTGGGCACTTTTCCTCTCAAATTAATCTCACACACGCAGGAATTTATGCACAGGAATTATGTGGGAAGCCTCAGTGCCTGATCCAACACAGACGCTTCTGTTCTGACTATGTGTACGTGTATGTCTGTGTTTTTCTACTATATGCACCATGCAGTGTCTAGTTTGTCCGTTGGGAAATGCGAGTATCCACAAGAGCAGGTGTCTGTGCGTAAGATAAAAATTGGGGAACTTTTATCACACTAATTGTGATACAGCATTTCTATTTGAGGTGTAGGCCACTTTATCACCTATAAGTACAAAATAAAGATTTCTTTCACTATTTTTTTGTCACAGTCAAGACTTTCTTTTTTTCAATAGAACATGAAAAGAGGTATTTTGCCAAGTGCCCCAATGAAAATGAATGGGGACCACAGCTGTTAACCAAGATTATCAGTATATGACTTTGATTTCAGTCAGTTCCTCACAAACAGCTTATTGTATCATGAAAGTTACTGCACAGATTTTATGATTTTTTTTTTTTTTAGCTTGACAGCCCTGGTCACCATCCACTTTAACTGTTAAGAAGAAAGCAGCTCAAACATTCTGCTTCTTTCTCTCCCCCAAAAAGAACATTGGAACGACATAAGGGTGAGTAACCCTTTAAAGCTGCTTGTGATGTACACAGGAACACTCCGAAAATAACTCCCCGTTTGTCCTGTTTGTCTATGCAAATGAGGAGTGTGTGTTTATTTTATATTTTTCATAATACAGCAATTAAGGTTTCTGAACACATATGGTTTCTCCTGCACCCATCCATCCCCAGCCTGCCAAAAAAAAAAAAAAAAAAAAACCCACGTGAGGTGTGCCAATGACTTTGACGAGAACATTTTTCTACCACCATCTGTACCACACTATAGCATGCTCAAGTCTCCTGGAAAAAAAGCTTGAGCTCTTTATAATTCTTTTTGGGATATAAAAAATGTGTAGCTATAGACCAAATGAAGTGGAAACTAAAGTATATGGAACAGATTAAAACATTTTAAGGATATAAAGGATATAAATATTTTAAATTCTTTATATATAATTTGCCATGCATCGAGGATGATGTGAAGATTTGAATTTTATGAAATTATATTAAGTCATTCAAATGGTTATTACAGGGATTCGATTTCCCATCTTTTCTAACCCAAACAGCTTCAAGTTACTATCTCATAATCGTATAACCAGATCTAGCTTCTGCCTTGCGACCTAACGATAAGCCATGCTTCCCTTGCCAGTAAGGACACAATAATCAGAAACACATAAATCAGTTTATTACTTTTAATATGTTAAAACAAAGGTGTAAGCATAGCCAAGCCTGTTTGTGTTGCATGTGGTTGTTAGCATGCGTGTGAATATTTGTGCTTAATATATGTGGTTTAAACCCAAATGTTTTTTTTTCCGTCATAAAACCATGCCTAAAGTATGCATTCATTTTAAGCCTCATGATAGGTAGGGGGGGTGTCTTCTGCTTTCATCTTGACAGCCTCATCATAAGAAGGCAGCTTCACCTGTTAGTCAAAACACAACAAATATCCAAATGTTTTATCACAATATTAGATCAATTATTATTATTAAATAACAACATATAGTTGATCTATTTGTGTTAAACAGTCAGCATCTGTAAAAATGTATCTGCAGAATGGAATGGGTAAGGGTTTGGAATTGGAGTTTATAATATATATGTAAAAAAAAATGTAGGTGTTAAACAACAACACTAAAACTGCTGAATCGTGTGACACCCAAACAAACTCTGCTATAATAAATGCACTCACTGTCACAGTATTTCCAGTGTCAACAACGACAGCAGCCATCCTTTCTGCCTTCAGGGCATAGAAACATCTCATTGACACATGAAGGATGTACACCTACACAGAAAACAAAGGGATACTAATAAAAGCCCAAATACACAGAATTATTCCATACCTATAAATGAACACACACTTACTTATATGCAAAAACAATCCAGAGGTCAGTTTAACTTCCCTCTACCTTTTCCCAATTCCTTCTCAAAGACAGAAGACGCTTTATGACTGGCTCTATACATCACATTCATACCTCAAATCCCCCTTACATTCCCTTTTCTACAGCTAAAAAAACTTTGCTTTAGACTCTAGGAATCAGACCAACAGACAAAACAACACTGTTTGAATATAGTTGTACGAGTGTTTGCAGGAGTTCATTTTTATAGGATGATTACATATATTATGTCATATAGCCACTACCATTCAAAAGTTTAGGATCAGTACGATTTTTTATTTAAGAAATTATTTTTGTTATAAAGAAAATCTTTGTTCAGTAAAGATGAATTAATTTGATCAACAACAAAAAAAATCAGTGAAGATATTTATAACGTTAAATAAAGAAAAATGCATCATGGTTGCCACAAACATATTAAGCAGCACAACTGTTTTCAACGCTGATAATAAGAAGAAATGTTTCTTAAACACCAAATCAGCATATTAGAATGATTTCATCATGAAATTCAGCTGTGCCATCACAGGAATAAATTACATTTTATAGAAATTGTAGTAATATTTAATACTACTACTACTACTACTAATAATAATAATAACACTTTCCATAATATTGGCAAATTAAACCACTAATACGGATATACAAATAGAGACCAACACAATTTAACAATAATATAGTTATTACTGTATTCTTGATCAAAGAGCGTAAGAGACTTTCAAAAACACTAAAAACTTCCGAACAGTAGTGTAAAAACTTGAAAGATTTAATAAAAAACACTTTTGTCTCTTGGCTGTAATGACAAGTATATATGTATATGTATATATATATATATATATATATATATATATATATACTTTTTTAAAACATATATTATAACAATATATAACAATATTTCAAAAAAATATTAAATGTGATTTCAAATCCCAGTTTTTCAATGTAGTATGAGACTTTTGAAGCCCATGATACACAATCTCTCACACACATGTAGGGTTTATACCTTCAGCAGTATGTCCATCATAAAGAGAACAGAGTACCACATGGTGAAATGTCCAATCTCTTCCTCATTCAACCTATCGACTCTCTTCTGACTCTTCTGTTAAAGACAAACAAACAAGTACACATTCATTGGGTATTATTATGTTGAATAGCCACGCAGTTGTCATTAAGGCAACATTTAGTTTTGCGTCAAAATGTTATGGATCTCACTATAGCTTTCAGCATGTCTCTGTAGCTGGGGGTCCCTGGCAGACCCCAGGCTCCATCAAACAGGGACAGGAAACTCAGACTCAGCTCCACAAACATCATCAGCACAAAGGGCAGCACAAACATCGGGCCCTAATACAGAGACACACAAGTGTTTAATTTTCTTTCTATCACACATTCAATCATTCACATTCCAATTAAAAAAAAAATCTGTTATAAGCTGATCAGATTTAAATGTGTAGTTTGGAGAGAGCACTAGGGTTTCGTGTTTCACCCCCTTCATAAATATTGAGACAAGCTCTCTTTCTGGAAGCTGGGTAAATATTGGTGTCGGCGGCAGAGTTGAAAATCTAAGGTGCACACTCGCACATGCACATGCATACACATCCAATAAAACAAAAACAGACCAGACTTATTTAAAGGGTATCACCACACAGATCGTTACATTACAAATTTAGCATGTATATTTGACTTCAGTAGCACTGATTTATTATTGTTCTTGTAAACTGTCCAATGAGTATTTATTAGAATAGGTTATTTGCTGTGCTAAATATTGTGTGGATTCAAACAGCACAGAAATCATAGTATAATAATGGCATAAATATTTAAGTTCAGGTTACATAATTTTTTTGTAAGTGAATGCATGTATAAAAAAATCACCTTAAAAAATGTGCTATCATAAATCAAACAAACAAATAAATTGTGAATTTACATTGTTTCTGTTGAGATATGGTTTAGCATTGTATTTTATTAGTATGCTAGGGGAGATGAAATTAACACAATGTTCTTATTGTAAGCTGCTGTATTAAAAAAAAGCATCTGACACACAAAAAAAGAGAGATGTAAATTTTTTAAACTAGACCATAAATGGTATATGATCATTGCATCATGTAAATATGTAACTACCAACTGCAATTCACCTTATGTAATATTTCATGTTTTTACAATAAAAAAATATAAAATGTAAACATTAACTATTTTATATATATATAAACTATTTTGATGTATTTTTATTCGTATGTATTTTTTTATGTATCAATGTTTTTACTCATAAACCACACTTTAATTAACTCCTATTTATTTCTCGGACTATTTAACTTAATATATCACTGTGTTTTCTCCCTCATAAACCACACTACCATTTTTATATTTAGAGTATAGATGGGAATGGTCTTTTTCAGTCAGTGGCAATAAATATGTACACAATACCTTGCGTTTAGAGAAAAGGGCCAGCACAGCAGAGATCGACATCATAACCAGCATCAGAATGTTAGTGCTGATGTCAACTGAAAAAGAAACAAATACATTTAATTGCTTCCAATTTAATATCTTCTATTATTACTACCTCATCTATTATTTTTCATGTTCTTTTTAATGTTGTGCAATAGGATTAATTATTTTATGTCTTATACTGAACAATGTTTGGTAAAATGCAGCATTTGGGAATTTTTATATTTCTTTTTTAAACTGATAAATTAAACACTAAAGTTGTTTTTAATATTGTTTTATTATATATGTATATACATATATATAATTAAAAATAATTAAATTAATTAAAGTTAAAATGAATATTTGAGATTCTGCTTTACTTCTAAGTCACTAATCAAAAGGTAAATTTTGATACTGATCACAGTGAACACTTGGGACAAAACTTTCAAAAAAGCATTAATTATTCATAACTTTTGCAACCCATTTAAGGTCTGAATGAAGTGTCTGAGTGGTGTGAAGGGAACTCACAGACACGCTGGCCCCCGGTAGCCTTTGATTCATGATAGGGGACAGAAAATGCGTCTTTATCCAGTGAAACCAATAGAATGATGCCCACCAATTTCAGCACATTTCCAATCTAGAGAGACGTGCACACACACAGAGAGTACAGATGAAATGAATGTGACGGTATGAATTCATAAAGGTAAATGTGTCTCAGTTTGTGTGTATTCTGGCGGCCGGTGTGTTTGGTCTCTCTCCTCCGAGCCAACACCAACCGAACAAGTTACACAAGAACAGCGGTTCATTCAGAAAAACCTGTAAAAGTGTAAATGACATAACATACACAACCCTCTCCCTCAGCTATTCTATGGAGGCTTAAATATACAGTCTTGGCTTCCTGTAAATGTATTTATTCCTAAACCGATGATGCTCACAATTAAAGAATGTGGTTCAAGTAGGCTATTCACAAAAGTATTATAATATTCTAATTCAAATTGGAACATTGTTTTCTCAATTATTTCCCCCCCAGATCATGATGTGAAAGTGTTTATTTGCAGTCTTTGTACGTAGTTAGTACATGTATTATCATTCTCAATGTATCTTATCTATTGGTTGCTAAATAAATATCAGCTTAAAACAGTCAATATTGAATCAAAATCGGTGGCTCAGTAATGACTGTTAAATGGCACCAGCTTCCTGTACATGTACAAACTTCTCCATTAAGTGTATGCACTGAATAAACAAGAAAAAACAGCAATCAAATTGCTTTGCTGTCTTACTAGTGTACAAAACCTTGATATATCTACTTTAGAAAGTAGGAAATTCTCTAGAACTATTGCAAACGAACTCCCCTGCTATTTTATACCAACCGGAGTAACTGCAAACGGTTACAAGAAGTGTATTAGAACAGGACAGCAGTAAACACACTAATTGTAACTATGTAAACACGTTGTATACAGTGTCTGTATGTTTGTATGAAGCGATTACCAGATATAAGATGGCAAATGAGAGGGTCGCCGTGGTGACATGGCAGAAGAGGGTACGTGTTCCAGACATCTTTCTCTTCGTCTCTTTCACAATTACACAAACCAGCTGAAACGTTACTGACGAACACACTTAGTATACAAATGTAAGTTCCTGTGTGGTGGCCAGGGCTTCCTGTATACTTTCTGAGAACTTGATTATTTTTGTTATCTTGTTTTAATGATTTTTATCAGAAGTTCCTCCATTTCAGGCTTCACGTTAAATTCCGTAGAAGGATAGATTAAATTTTGACGCATCATAAACACAACCCTAAATAACTAGATAAATAGATTTAACACTGATAAGAAGAAATGAAACCGCAGTGGAACCTTTTTTTTAGTTTTTTTTTTTTTTTATCAAAGAATGTTAATATCTTTGACGCTAACTTTACAAACGAAGTAGCCAACTGTACACACACACACACACACACATATATATATATATATACACACACACACATCTATAAATGAATAAATAACAGTTAATTATAATTTCATTTATTATTAACGGTATTTAATTATACTTTCTGCACACACTATCCTTTTAACATCCTTTACGGTGACCACTAATTAGTCAATTATGAATTCTTCACCTAACAAGACTGAATTTCCAAGTATTAAAAGGTCAAACTAACAAGCAAACATGCCACAGATGTTTACTTTTATCACACTACATTTCTCACCATATCTGCAAGCAACCAGAGACAGGAAGTGGAAGGGAACTAGAGCAGGCTCGTGCGTATGTGTTTGAGTTTGTGGTGTAATGATCATGCTTCTGGCATCTTTGTACAAATACATCTTTGAAAAAAAATCTGTCCTGCCTTCACTCAATTCCAATTGAGAGTATTTGAGTAAAGCTATGGAGAAAGAGAATAAAAATATATTGTGGCAAGTATAAAGAGGCAAGAAGGACTGAATGCAACAATTTACAAAAAGACCTCAGAAGCGTGTTGTAGTAAGTAGAAGATTGTGTAAGCTCTTCAATTGAGATCAATGCTCTTGTAAAACAGCGTCCCCTTGTGGCAAATGCTAGTCTCTTCTACAGGTGCTCTCACAGTACTGTACATGCATTCTTTACCTCAATCTATGATTAAACTAAAAGGGAAGTGTGAACATAATGGTTTGTCCTGGGCCCCGGATTCCTGTTTGTGTCATTGACAAACAGGTCTTATACATTACTGGCTGTGGATATGCATTTATCTAGTTAACTAATCCACTAAATCTTGTGAAAATACATAACACACACAGTAAATCATCAGTGAAAGAGCATTTTAATAGCTCCCGCACACCACAACAAAAAACTGAAGACAAACATATAAAGAAATGAAAATATTGCTTGCAGATCTTCACAGTCAGTGTCCTGAAATACAACAGACATTGATCAATATTAGGCAAAAACACAAGATAAAATATTCAAGCATCAAGTCGCATTCAAACGGTATAATAACATTTTATTTAATTAAATGGACTTTTAGACAGCCACAAAAATATTTGACAAATATGGAAAATATCTGTACTGTTAGATTTATAAACCTGAACATAACATATATAAAAAAAATGTATTAAATAAAAGGATGCAGCGCTGTGTTGTTTTAATACTACTAAGATGCAGTTAATATAGTTAATATTAACATTTCAAAAAGTAGTTTATATCTACCCCCCCCCCCCACTTCTATTATTATTATTTCACGTTTAGTTTGAGTTATTTTACTTAAAATAATATTAATTTGGCAATTAGCTGAAATAAGTTTGTCTTTTTAAGTTTTTAAATTGTGTTTTATTGTAGTTATTGCTTATTTAATTTACATTTACAAAATGTCTAACCCTTTTTTAATGGTTTAAGTTTTAGTAAACTCTGATAATCCTGATTCAGCACAAATACAAAAGCTTGTATAACCTGTCAGCTCCCTGACCCCTGATCTAGTCTAGTTTTCAAAAATGACAATTACTTGTATTGTTCTTCAAGCAATTATAAAATACACAATGTGTACTGTACATATAGACTCTCCATTCACATACCACAATTAAAAACATGCATTACCTGCTGTTGTTAAAAGTTGATTGGTGAGAAATCGCAATGAAAGGTAGGCTCTGCCTCACTGACTCTGATTGGCTGGCTGTGGCCAATGTCTTCAGACTCTACTTTGACATTGGGCAGAAGGGAGTCAGGGGTGGGTTTGGGTAGGCTGGGCTGCGGCGGCGCTCCTTCGAGCTGAACGTAGTGCTGCTGGGGCAGGAGCTGGGAGTATTGGCTCTCATGACCCTGTGATGATAACTGTGACTGAAACACCGCCTGTGTATACTGACCCGACTGACTATACATGTCAGTTGTCCAAGGGTAGGCCTGAAATGCTTCATAGAAACACATAAGGTTACTACTTTAAGATGTTTTTGTCCCAAAGGTGTAGTGTGGTTGACTTACCATGAACTCCTGACTGAAGAAGCATCTGGTTGCCAGTTTGAGACTGCAGATACGCATGTCCGCTGCTGGTGAATGCAGGCAGAGTGTTGTTGGTTCCTGTGGTGAGGGGCAGATAGGGAGCAGTGCTGCTCTCTGTGGGGTTGGGTGTGAGGTAGGGAGAGGGCGTGAGGTATGACAGGTGGGAGTACTGGGGCAATATTGTGCTGGACTGTTGGGGCATAAGACAACTAGCTGGCTGGGGTAACAATGTGTTTGTTTGCTGAGGCAGGAGACTATTTGTCTGCTGAGTTAATAAAGTGTTAGACTGTTGAGGAAATGTGTTGAGCTGGAAATTGAAAGTGTTGTTCTGTGGAGCAGAAGTCATGTAGTCCAGCTTTACAGAAGTGCCCAAGCCATCAAAGTCAAACCTGTGAACAGCAAAAACACATTTGAGGAACTATATCATGTGACATTAAAAGATTTGATTGAACATATAGGTGATGTTTCCAACAATCATGTTCGGCCTTTGATATAAATAACAAAAGTAATAATGATAAATCATGCTAATTTAAATTAATACATTTCAATTAATATTATTATTACAATATATATATATATATATATATATATATATATATATATATATATATATATATCTAACAAAAAGAACATTATATACATTTAGATATAATAATACTAATAATGAAACACCCGTCTCAGAATTTGTTGGCAGTCTGAATGTGTTTGATTAATGCAATAATAGCTTGTTCATTTTATGATAGTTTTACATACACTTTCCCCAGCAGAATATTCATTTTTATAAGCAAGAAACGTCAATGTCAACATAATATAATATTGTTTTGTTGTTGTTGTTTTTAACAGCAATATACTATTCAGGTTTTTGTATTATTTCTTATGCCAAACAAGGCTGCATTTACTTAAAAACAGTAACACTTTGAAATATTATTACAATTTAAAATGACTTTACATTTATTTCTGTGACAGCAAAGCAGAACTATCAGCAGTACTCAGTGTCACACGATGATGCAGAAATCTATTTAATGTATAACAAATAAAATAAACAATTGCTATGGCCAGTTGTGCAGAATTCTGGTAACATTAGGGCCTCCATGTGTAGTACACACCTCCACTTTGCTCTTTGCTGACGTCTAGTGACTTACAAAGGAAATGCAGGGGATGATTAACCTACTATGAGTTTCATACTAACCCGCTGTCGGTCTGCAAACTCAGTGGCGTTGCGTCTGCAGAGCTGGGCTCACTGTGTTCAGGAGTGTCCAGCAGCATGGACACAGTATGAGTAGGGGGGTTGTATGCCGTGATGAGAGGCAAAGAAGCACGCCGTATCGGAGGAGGACTGTGCATGGGAGGGGGCATGTACTCCAAAAAACCTCCTTGAGACACACAAGGTGCCACATCAACACAAGCTGGACCTCATGCATACAGAAAATATATAATATAATATGCATATGCACAAAAAACAGGTGTCCATGTTTGGAATATGTAGGCATTTTTAATAAGCTATTACTAAATATAATGAAGAAACTTAAAATTTTCTGTAAAGCTGCTTTGCAACCATTTGCATCGTGAAAAGCGTTATACAAATAACTTGAATTTAATTGTGCTCCTTTGGTTAACTAAAGTGTTTAATCCGTAATGCATAATTGAATTAAACCGCTAACGCCCTAAAATACAGTTTAATTAAACTGTTTAGGTGTATGTTTGAGCATGTGACCTGGTGGACTAGTGCAGCTGGTCCGGATGGTACTGTAGGGAGGAAGTGTGTTTTTAGGCATGGCATGCTGAGATGTAACAGCAGGAGCTGAGAAAATTTGCGACCTGCACACACACAAATTAATTATATAAGCAATTACATGCATTGCATCACATGTTAGCTGCATTACATCAGTGGGGTCACTTACCTGTTGACCTGGACACAAGGTTGACCCCGACTAGCAGGAGGTTTTTTTGCTGTGGCTTTTGCTGTTTTTCTCCATTTTGCTCGACGGTTCTGAAACCACACCTGATGTGAGGATTAGAGAACAATTAATGACACTTGTATGCATTTAGATTCATTTAATAAGAGCCTAAGGAATGGATGCCCATGAACAGTGACCATGATTCTCTGGGGCGTAACACCGATGGCAGCAGCGATCTCCTTTCTCTTGTCTCCATCAGGGTAGTGATCGTCCTGAAACACACGCTCCAGCTCCTCCAACTGATCTATATACATCAATGTTGAAAACAGTTTTTGCTACTTCATTTTTTTTTGTGCATGTGTGTAAACTGATACAGTATCATTTAAACATTTATGGCCACTAAGATTTAAAATAATAATAATACTACTTTTATTCAACAAGGCTGCATTAAATTGATCAAAACAGTAAATACGTTATTATGTGACAAAAGATTTCTAATTCAAATAAATGCTGTTTTTTTAATTTTCTATTGAGCAAAGAATCCTGACAATGTATCCACTGTTTTCAACACTGATAATAATACTCATTTCTTTCTTTATCACCAAACCAGCATATTAAAATTATTTCTGAAGGATCATGTGACACTGAAGAATGGAGTAATGGCTTCTGAAAATTCAGCTTTGCCATCACATGAATAAATTTCATTTTAAGATAGAAAACAGTTGTCCTGTATTGTAATAATATTCCACAATATTATTGTTTCACTATATTTTCCATCAAATAAATGCAGCTTTGGTGAGCAAAAGAGACTTCTTATATATATATATATATATATATATATATATATATATATATATATATATATATAAAAAATAAAAGCAAGCATTCTTCCGCGGGACACAGAAGAAGATATTTTGTCCATACAAAGAAAGTTTGTAGGAGTCCAAAACAACATTGGAGCCCACTGACTTACACTGTATGGATGAAAAAAAAACCATAAAAAAACAGACATTTCAAACATTTAAAAATAAAAATGTGTTTCTGCAGAAGATGTTATACAGGTTTAAAATTACACGAAAGTAAGTAATTGATGGCAGAATTTTATGAACTATGCCTTTAATATGAAGGGTCTCTCACCGGTGCTGTAGAAGGTGCGGGTTTTCTTCTTTGGAGGCATTAGAGGAGCATCCGTGCTGACAGAGGGTAAAGCCTGACTGCTGGTTTGTCCACCAACTGAGGCCAGAGGTTTAAGTGGAGCTGCTTTACTGGCAAAACGGGTGTAGCGGCGAGTGCTGTACACCTGCCGCAGTGTCACCTCCAGCTGTCCGGTGGGTACATTGGTGTTGCTTCCATAGGGTCGTTTGCCCAAGCATGGGGCCGCCAGCTGGGCCTGTGGTGGGACGTGAGGTTGAAGTAGAGACTGGGGCTGAAAGGGGAGTACTGTGGTATTCTGAGGGGGTAATGTGATAGATAACGGTCTGGGTGGGGATATTATATGGGGCTGCTGGGGCAGATCTGAAGATTTGGTGGGGCATAACAAAAGGTCTTCGTTCATACATCTCTGCACAGACTCATCACACACCATCACCAGGTCTATAGTGCAGTCTGGGCCCATCTGCAAAATACAGTCATCCTCCAGAGGCGGCACCAGCAAGTCGTTTGCCTCTGCATCATCATCATCATCATCGGTCTTTGTTTCATCATTTTTGAAATCTAATGTGCGTTCCTGCTCATCTTTGCAATATTTTTCATCGGTTTCTACATTATCTACTTTCTTGTTTGTCTCTTCGTCATCCTCTGTGACCTTTTCATTTTTTAGTTTGGCGTCTTCAGTTTTGATTTCTTCCTCCTGCATCTCCATTTTCCTGTCTTCAGGTTCTTGATCTGCTGTCCAATTCTCAGTTATTTCCTCTAGTTTCACCTGAGAGTCCATCTTGAACTCCTGTGACTCCTTGTCTTCCACCTCTTTTCCATCACTGTATCTTTCTCTCTCATTATCTTGCTCATTGTTTCCATATCGAAAATACCCTCTCTGCTCATCCTCCTCACACAGAGGAAATGGACCATCTGTAAATATGACATTGTATTAAAAATACAATTATATAATGTCAGAAAAGACTAAGTAATGCTAACCAGCAATCTAGCAATGAAGGATCTCTTCATCAGTTCAGAACTGATTCTACATATAAAAAAGGTGCTTTATTATCTGTCTTACATTAAGGACTCTCTGACTTTGATTGCAAAGGCCTTTCCCCCATAATATTCTGCCATCATTTACTCAACCTCATGCAGTTCCAAACCTGTATAACTTTTATTCTGTAAACACAAAAGATATTTTAAAGAATGTTTGTAACCAGGCTGTTTTGGTAACCACTGATGTCCACTGTATGGGACAAAGAAGAAGAAATATCTTCTATGTTCCTCAGAGGAAAGTCTAACGAGTTTGGAACGAGATGAAGTGAGTAAAAAAATCATTTTTGGGTTAACCATCCCTTTAACTTTGAGACATGGTTCTCACTTAAAAAAAATACTCGTTTTCGATATATATGCTAACTTAATCTTAATGCACTGGATTCTTTTGTTATTCAGAGAACTTCAACATTTGCAAAAAAACGTGTGTGTGGCGGGAACAATAAAAAATATTATTGCCAGAGATTTATCATCCAATTAATGTTATAAACATTACTTAAAGGTGTGAAACGTGACGTTTTCTTCCGCTAATTAGAGAATAAATTGAACCTCCGCCCTGAGTATCAAACCATTAGACCCGTTATCCGTGAAGAAATGAGACCAATTAGACAATTATCGGTGTCAAAAACAATGAGTCAATCAACTAATTTACAGCAAATCACCCACCGTAATCACTGACAAACAAGGCATCTTCAGCCATCGTGTTGCCCACACGCACAGACCTCTATATTGCAGTGATTGAGCTTGAGTGAAGCGCAAACTCTAGCCTGAGTATTGATTGATAACCTGAAGACGCTGCTCAGGTTACATCACGTGACAATGACATGCACACTAGGCGTGTTTCCGTCAGGTCCGGTGTCACTGTTGCGATCATGCGCGCTTGGCCTTCATTAATATTCCTGTAATTTCACTTGAACGGGGATGAAATTCAGTAACATCTCTCTTCGTGAGCACTGTGGTAGACGTAAATGTTATATTTTCATCGTTTTATAGATTTAATGAGAGAAAAAACCGCATATATAAATATATAGGCCTATATCATAATGCTTGATATAGGCCGTTTGTATATAATCAATTTTTATTTAATTAATTTTAATTTTTTTGTTGACTGCAACAACAAAAACCTCATTTTAAATTAATTGTTAACACGTGTGACATTATTATTCTTTGTGAAATGAAATTAATTTAAAGGTCAAACAATTCTGGAGCACAAATATTTTGCTTTCATAGTTTTTATATTAGGTTCAAAGAATAAAATGTTCACAAACAAGCAAAAAATAAAATAAAAAATAGGTTTGCAGCTATGGGTATATTCCAGTGTTACTTTAGTATATCATTGAAGTACTATTATAGTCTACATAGAGAATTATTTTAGTTCAAGTTAAACTAAATAAAAATGAGAAATCTTGCCTTGTCAGCTAGCCAGGTAGTTTTAGTTAAAAACCCTGTCTCAAAATCACCCCATTCAGCAAGTGTTATTCATTTATTCTTTCATAAATAAGAGTTTACTTTGCATATTTTTGCACTCTACCTTTGTGTAAAACTCCTGATAGTCTGATCAATTAATACTGTTAAAATTGTGCCTGATATTGCTTCTAGTTTATACTTGACAGTAAATTAACTATGTCAATCACACTGCATTGTAGGATGCAAAATTCTAAGTACTTAGTATACTGCAATTATAGTAATAATAGTATAGTACTGTCATTCCAACATAGCCAACTTCAGGCTTTTAACCAAATAAATCACAGCAGCTACAGAGATAACAATCAGGTTTTATTTAGAATAGAGTGGCATATTAGTGACAGAACTTTGCCTTTTTATACACAAATCAACCAATGAGAAAAAATACAAAAGAAAAACAAAGAAAAACATAAGTTCTTTAAAAAAAATGTGCATGTATAAAACCACGCTGGGCAACCCTCAGACCAGGACCATGCTGGTCTGTGATTGGCACACAGACACAGGAAGGCCTGCCTCATATTTGACTATGAATAGAAAGAGTGAGAGGTTACAGGTAAAAATGCGTAGAAAAGACAGCAATGCAAACTCAAAGTTCCACTGATGTCAATAACATTAACACACAGTGACCTCCAGATGTTCCCCAATGGACAGGTGCATGTTTGTTGTTGGGAGGTGGGGGCTTCACCAGGACACGTGAATGTGTTGCTAACAAGATTAGATTGTAGGAGTGGTGGGGTGAAAGCTGAGAATGCTCAAAATATTAAACCTCCAGCAGCTTTTTTATTTGTACAAAAAAAGTTAAACAATCATAATGTCTTAATACCTGAATTTCACATACTAATTGTAGGCTTGCAACTATATGTTTAGCATGTAAGCAATTGATTATTATTTTAAGGTCAATATTCCAATTAGACACTAATGATTGCTGAGGTTTTGAGTATTGATTGTTAAAGCCAGTCTCTTGGACACAACTGAAGACAAATCCTGAACTAATGAGAAGTTTTTAATTTTTATGAATGTTAATTTATTTCACTTTTTAATGACCATTTATATAATTTTTTGACAAAATAATCTAATTAAAACATATGCATTATAATTTTCTCAATAATTATAAATACTAATAATTGCATAGTTTTTGCAGTATATATATATTTTTTCATTTGAGATCAGTTGCAAATTGTCATCGTTGTTTTAGTCTACGTCTAAGTCTCAAGCTTAAAATGTTTCATGTTTCTCATTGTTTTATGTAAAAAGTGGCATAATTTTGCAAACATTTACAAGTCTTTATTTTACATGTGAACATAGTGTGGTGCAATGGCATTGTTGCTATATAGATATCTACTGAATGGTGTACTTGCTCAGTAGAATGAACTTTAAAGAACAGAAAACAAAGTAAAAAATGTGAAAATCAGTAAAAAAAATAATATTAATAATAAAAATCGGTCTGTAACTTTTATTCAGTGTCCAGGAGACTGGCCTTTACTATAGTCATTTAATTAAAGATGTACTGTCATGGGTTGGAAATTAATCTAGGTCATATTAATAAGGCAGAGGCTGTGAGGCTATGTAACATGTTCTGTGTGTTTGTGCAGTCAGTGTCACATAGCAATTTAAGTGCAGGGAGAACAGAATATGTCCCCACAACGGAAGAACTATCGGGGAGTGAAACACATTTAGAAACGCATTAAAACAAGCCATTTTTCAGACATACATACGCACACTGTCAGGACATGATCATACAGAGTACAATATTCAAGCTACAGGTACTGTTGCACAGGTGTGACATTACAATCTTAAGACTGAAATACAACCACCCCGTATGGGTCTCAAGATTTCCCCCACTTGCCTAAAATATTCCATAGAGAACATTGTGGCATCTTGAATGTGCTCTAGTACACGCATTCGGTCGAATATTGAATATCGAGTGTAGATTTGTCACATAAAAATGAATCACCATGCATTCTAAACGCATGATTTGTGATATACCAGGAAGCGTTAGTTGATGTCATGTTTCAGTGTTATGGCAGCTTTACCCTCAGTGATATGTTTATAAATGCGGGTGGGTAGAAGTCTCTATTACTGTAGATATAAAAAGGAAATTTTGGGGACGGAGTGCTGATATTGTGCCCAAGCCGTCCCAGATTTGATATAGTACATTAACATTTTCAGATATTTAAAATGATATGTGTTTCAGACAAGTTGTTGTCATTTTAGCGGTTTGCTAACATCTTGTGCTACAGCTGCGAGTAACACTAACATCACACCACATGACATGTCACATACATTCTGAGCATGTAAACCACAGAGTCTGTTGTTGATAGCTTGTTATTGCTAATTCATGCATTTCTAGTCATTTCGTTTTTTATGAATTAAATGTATCCCGACATATAAATATCAAAGAAAACAGGAAAAAGTGACAGTAATTTTGACCATCACTGAAATCGCACTGCTTAAAGGCTTTCAGCTCAGATATCATTATGTTAAACAAGCTATTTTTCTTCCAAACCATTAAGTTTACGTTCACACACCCACAGCAATAATGTCCCAAAAGTTCTTCATCAACACATTCCTACAACATCCGTCTTTGAGCATGACCGTTCATCAGGGTTGTTGTGTGGCATGTATGTGAGTGGAAATTTCTCCGTTTGCGAGTGAATGTGGCCATGAGACACTAACCTTGTGCTTTCAAAACAAAAACCAGACGCTTGACTAACTACGGTAAAATACTAAACCTGAGCAAAGGTTTCAGCATTTCTCCAGGTTAAACTGACAACAAATTGTATATCGATAGCATATGTCTCTGTGAGTTAAATTTTTACAACAGTAGCATGGTTCAAAGCTTGACAAAAATAAAAAGTTGTGTTGATATTTACACTGATAAAACCTTACTGCACAGCTAAATAGATAATATCCTTCACTACGAATATTATGATCACCATTTTCCTTCCATCCAGAGCTGCTTATATATATAATTGATTATTACTAATGATTACTAAAATCTTTATACAGAGCAGAGGAGAGTGGTGTCCTCTGATTCTATGCATGCGCTCCCTCACAGCAAATCTTCAGTGTTTTTAATGTGCTGTGTACATGTTTCGGGCTCCCTGCTCCGATCGGACGGTCCCGTCGTGTTGACACACGCTCTCTCCAGCAGAGGGAGTCGGGCCGAATGTGTGCACCTGTGCGTGTGTGTGTGAGTCTAGGCTGGGGTCACAAGGGCACCTTAGACATACAATCGCACACATATGCGCAAGCACACACCCTCGCTCTGCTCAAGTTCTGTTTCTAGCACCAGGGAAATGGAAGGCACCACACAATGTTGGATCACTGACCTTGGTGACTGAAGAGCAATTTGAGTATGGACTCCAAATTCCCCCTCTACTTCTGCCATGCAACTCTTATTTCTCCTCCTTTTTCTCCCTTTCACCTGACTTTCACAATCCCTCCATGACCCCAACTGTGTTCTTTTCCTCTCCATCATTTTTTCATGCTGTTTTTTTTTAATCTCATAATGTTGTGCATTAAACACATCTGAAACGCAGTGTCTTTACAAAAAAAGATTCAGGTCATAATTTCGTAGAACAACAATCCTAAACATATCAATAATAACATGTTCTTAAAAAAGTTTTTCTTCTCTGTGTTCCCAGCCTCTCTGGCCCCACCCACAACATATTCCATTTTTTCTACATTTATCTTTTTCAGGTTTTCTTTTTTTTTTTGGAAAAGAAAGTTCAAAGTCCGTGGAATGAGAGGCACTCTCATGGGGAAACGAGGGAAGAAAGGGATCTAAGGAAAAGGGGTGATATCAAAAGAAAGGGAAGGGGGGAGGGGGTCAGATAGAGACGGGACAAGGTTGGAGAGATAAAGCAGGTTGTACGTATGGATGTTAGGCGTAGAATTCTTCCTGCTTGTCTGGTTTCTGGTAGGTGACGGTGGCTTGTTTAGGCTCCTCCAATGTGTAGCTGCCTTCATCTTTCTTTTTCATCCGGTAGACGAGTAACATTACGAGGAATGCTGCAAAGAGTGCTCCGACTACACCTCCGACAATCACAGCTGGAGAAAGAACAAGAGACACTGATTACTTACAGCATTTCAAATTCAAATCATTATGAACACTTCAGCAACAATAATGTTCTCTTCCACATCCATAAATAAATGTGTAAATGTCTCTGGGTCAATGACAAAAAGAGGGTTCAAGATAAAGAAAATGAATTTCAATCACTTTTTAAATCAAGTCATATCTTTTTATATGGTTTCGGACTAAATTATATAATATATTAAGCTTCACTGTTTATTTTTCCTAAGAAATAATAACAGAATACTATTTGTAATTTATACAAATATTTATAAATCAATACAAGTTTAATTTAGAAATTAAAAACACTATGTATAAACTGCATTTTTTTAATATAAATGAATAAATATAAAACATTTATTAAATGCCTTGATATTTACATTGACATTGACCCCCCTTTCATTGTAAATCAATCAGAATTTAGGGGATGCAATGCTTACAATAAGCCCAACTACAAATGGAGTCTTCTGAAACAATTGATATCAGTTTCATTGATGTTTTCTCTGGATGATTAAAACTGAACCAACAAAAAGACAGAGAAATAGAGACAGACAAACACAAAACACATTTAATTAAAGGCAGGGAGAGTTTTGAGTCTCTCTAAACTAAAGCTGAACTGCGAAAATGCAAAATACGAGCTAAAATCCAACTAATTTCACGCTATAACCTGTGACTCCTACATCTTTACCTATGACCAGGAAGTCTGCAATTACAAAGGCAAACAGTCCTCCAATCAGAATGGCTGAGAAGAGAGAGACAGCATATCAGATGACAGAGAGAAACGAGAGGGGAGATGGAGACAGAGAGGCAGCAAAACAAACAAGGAGAAGCTGAATGTAAACAAGGAAAAAAGACCGTCTTCTCCACAGAGAGATAGAGTAAAACCCACAGGAGGCTCTTGCTTGAGATCTTAAGAGCAAAGCTGTTATTAAAGGGATAGTACAGCAAAAAAAAAAAAAACGAATCATTTTTGGTTTAACTGTTCTTCAAAGGTGCCATGTGTAAAAATTGAGGTAAAATATCCAAAAAATGACCTACATGCATCAAAAGAATGAGAAGAAATAAGGGCGATGATGTCATTAAAAAAAATGTCAAGTTATAGTGCTGCAGAGATATCAACCTTAATTAGCATTAGCATTACTAGCCCCGGCCCTACAGGTGTCGTAATACCAGTTTCGGCCATGGGAGGCGGTATGCGGGCAACATAACCACCAGCCAACCTGCAATACACGAATAACTCGCACGGCTTGTGGGCGTACTTGAACCTGATGTCAATCGAAGTAGTACAGCCCACTACTTCATTTCAGTTCAGGGAAGAGAGCGGAAGGATGGCTGAAGCCCTTGGCAAGAGACCCCTACCACCACCACTCGCTACAGGGAAACACCCGCGCTCGGAATCACAAATCAAATCCGATAAGAAAAGGAGCCGAACCAGAGTAAACATTGGCACTGCTTTCCATCGCTGGAGAAAACTGATGGACTTGAAAGAAATGAGGTTCGACTCCGAACTTGCAACATTTCTTTTGGATTGGTAAGTAAGATGCTGTTAGTATTTCGCTAGAAGTTTGTTTTATATGTTTGCGTATTTTTTTCGGGAAGTTATAACATAGAAATGTATCGAAGGCTAACCGTAGCTGCGTTTGTTACTATAGTAGAGATGATTGGTTCACGTGCGCTAGGGATCTGCCGAGTAACATTTACAAGTGCCAAAACGGTATTGTTTGAATTGCGTAATAAAATTGACAGAATCTGATATTTTTTTATATCATAACTAACCTGCTCTGTCTAGTCTGTTGGTCTCCGTGTCCTCTTTGCTTCGTGGTTTTTCTGTGCGTGACAAAATTGATGTGTGGCGTGAAAGCGTGTGAAAAGAGTCAATTGCGTGTGTCTCACGGTGAATGCTTGAGAGTTGGCAGCTCTGGTTACATTGGTTGGCGCTAGCTTGGTCAACATCAGCTGTCTGATGTTGACCAATGATATTGACAGAATGCTTTCTGTCAAATTAATTTAATTCAAATAATGTGTATATACAACTCAATGTAATATGAACAAAAAGAATAGGAAGATATTCACTGGTAAAGGTGAAGGGGAGTAGCTTGAAGATGTCATGTTTCAAAATCACTTGACATCACCCAACGTTCCTCTGGAGGTAAAACGTCCTCTTAGGCTTCGGCTATGGATCTAGGGTTGTTGTGAAGGTAGGGGCGGAGCATAGAGACTATGCCGTTTCTCG
This sequence comes from Carassius carassius, assembly GCF_963082965.1. Taxonomy (NCBI): domain Eukaryota; kingdom Metazoa; phylum Chordata; class Actinopteri; order Cypriniformes; family Cyprinidae; genus Carassius; species Carassius carassius. The sequence continues at coordinate 13,351,429 of NC_081779.1, forward strand.
TTTGTTACTCTAGAGTAGACCAATTCACTTTATTGAGGCATACTGCCCCCATCTGGTATGGAATGTGGAGTATGACTTGATTTTTTTGCCAGACATGACAGATGGCACCTTTAAACTGTTACTCCAAACAAAATACTCCCACTAATAATATTGCTAACAACCAATGACTAGCTTTTGTGAAATGCTATTTCATGCTTGAAACTTGAACAATATTATATATATTTTATTACTTTTCAAATGTTTGGGGTCAGATGGGGGAATAAGATGTTTTTCTTTTCTTATATGAATACTTTATTCAGCAAGGGTGCATTGAATTGTCAAAAGTTACAGTAAAGACATTTATAATGTTACAAAATATTTATATTTTAAATAAATGATGGCCTTTTGAACTTTCTTTTCATCACAGAATCCTGAAAAATCAAGGTTTCAACAAAATTATTCAACATCACAACTGTTTTCATTGAGAATTCATTGATAAAAGATTGATAATAATAATAAAGTTTATTGTTTGAATACCAAATCAGCATATTGGAATGATTTCTGAAGGATCACGTGAATCTGGAGTAATGGCTGCTGAAACATTCATCTTTACCATCACATGAATAAAAAACATTTTAAAATAGAAATGGTTATTTTAAATAACAATATTTCACAATTTCCTGTTTTTACTGTATACTTTACGGTTTACTTCTCTTTTTATCAAATAAATGCAGCTTGGTGCACAAACTAAATAAATTTCACAAACTTTTGAAAAGTAGTTTAAATGTTAATCTGTACAATAATGCCATGAAGTAAAACCTATAGGGTTTTCAGTTCGGTGTGGTCTATAAATCTTATAAGCAACAGGGAGACAAACAAAACATGTACAAAAATAAAAGATATACATATAAAAGACAAATAGATAGACAGGTTGAAAAACAGAAGCCAAATAAATAAATAAATAATAGAGAGACTGAAGTGGGTTGTAGAAGTGGTTCTGAATGTCAGGCATCGCTCACCTATCAAAACTTCCTTCCTCTCGAGGATGTTCTTCTGTGGAAGTTGAGCGGCTGAGCTTCCAGCAGCATCTACTGTGTTACCAGTCAGATCTGGTTCTCCTGCCACGCCAGTCGCCCCTCTGCCTGTCCCGACCTCATTGCCTTGGCGACCTTCATTCTCGCGGATTTCAAAATCATCAGTTGGACCTGGTCCTGCAACTTCATTATTTACAGTTTCATCTGGTGTTTGTGTCTAAATGAGGAATAAAAAAAGGAAAGAAAAAAAAATATAACCCACCAAAATATAAGCCACTGCATTCGATCACAATGGGAATAAGAGCAAACAGAGCAAATCATTCCTGCCAAAAACAATAATGGAATTAGGGATGCACATTACCATATTGGTTATTGGCCAAAGTGAGATATTTATAAAAAATAGTACCAATACCTGTCAACAATGGATATTTAACTTCACATTTCCACTATTTTAACATTTAGACTGCCTTTGCCAACATCCGATGCTCACTCAATCTTTAAACGCTAATAATTTAATAATACTGTAACACTCATAAATAAATGTAATCTTTCTCAAAATAAATATCCATTTTTTATATCCGTTTGTACATTTTTAAATGTTGTGCTGCCTAAACTCAAATGAAGCATTTAATGATTTAATTTTTTTTGTGTTTTAGGTTTTATTTTAAGATGAGATCATTCTTAAATTAATTAGGATCATTTTAATAGCTACCATTTCTTGGTTTTCAATTGCTATGCATTGGCCGGAATTTTCCTATTGATGCATCTCTTGGAATATTATTTATGTGTTAGTTTATATTATTTATCTATATATTTATTCATTAATTTAAGCCATATGGAATAACATTAAATTTAAATATCTTCAATTTATATAAAGTATGACGCATCCTTACATGGAATACTATTTAGTTATTTGTTTTTATTTTAAGACATATAGATAATAAAAAATGTTATATCTTTCTTTTATTACAAATAATGACTTGCTTATCTATATTGGCCAACATTTTCAAGTCGGTGCATCCTTACATACAATATTACTCTTTATTAATTTATATTTTATTTATCTCTACTGAGGAGGACTATCTAACCTGTGTTGTGGTCATCACTGAACGAGTGCTGCTCTCAGTGGGGGCGGCTCTGCTCGGGGTAGTGTGTGGTTTCCGGGGGCGCACCGGGGCAGTGCTCGGAGTGGTCGGGGCAGGACGTGGTCTGGTTGGCTTAGCAGTGGTGGACTCAGCGGTGGTGGGGATGACCTCAGTGGTTGTGATGTCATCTGCTGTTGTACCCGGTGTGCTGGATGGCTCAAACATGATGGGCTCTGTAGTAATGTATATATCGTCCTCTTCTTCTGTGGTGACGATGTCCTCCGGTTCACTAGTGGCCACTGTAGTCTCACCCAGAGGGGCGGATGTATCCACGAAGAATACAGGAACATCAGTCAGCCGGGGGGCAACCGTAGCTTTCGACCTCTCTTGTTCCTGTTCTACATCCTGCTCTTTATTCAAACTTATTCTGACCTCAGATTCCCGTTCTCTTTCCTGTTCCTTCGACCGTGTCATTTTCTCTTCCTCAAACTCCTGCCTCTCCGTCTCCGATGTGCTTTCTCCGTTAACATCTTGTCCCAAGCCACTTTCACGTTCTACCTCAGGTGGAGGTGGGCTACTTGGCTCTGCGGCGGGGGAGGCAGAGGGGGCGGGGCCAGTGGAGTGTGTGGTAGAAAGTGGAAGGGTCTCTTCTGTAATGACAGTCACACCTGCTGCAGTAGGTCTAACATCCATATCTGGAACTGGAGGCGTAGAGAAACACGGTGAGACAGGGTGAAGGAGATCAATACTCACAGCCATTCCAGACTGTGTTAATGTGTCATATGATACCTAACAAAAGCGTCTGCCAGGCTTCAAAGCAACCTTTAGATTGGTCAGCCCAGGAATGTGAACATCCCCATGGCAACACATGAATAAAATATCAATAACCTTGGTAAGAAAAAACACATGCACACACACTAGAACCAAAGAACAAAGCAAGCACAGACTCTGCTCGTAAAGCGCACACACACACACACACACACACACACACACACACACACACACAGTCAATTGTTCTTTAACGGCAGACATTCTTATGTCCCAAGGGTTGATCTTTATTAAAGCTAACTGATTTTAGCTTCTTTTTATTAAATGAAGGCCACATTAATATTGTCTTAAAAACTTTACCTTTATTTTTTACTGTTTTATGTTTCAAATGCTTTATGAAGAGTTTTTGTTTATCCATGACCTTGATGTTTAATCTTAATTTATGGCCATCATAGCAAAAAATATATTTGAAAAACTATTATCTAAAATCTCAACAGAGTAAAATAATCTGAAACTACTTTAATGTTAAATAGTTTAATTTATATAATCAAAATTTTCATTTATATTGTATAACTTTTATACAAACTATTATTTCAAGTTGTGATGTCATTTTTGCCACAAGTTGCAAGTTTAAAGGGGGAAAAATATGTAAATGTTACCCTTTTTACATTAGATCTTTAGATTTTTCAATACATTGCAAAAACTACACAAAAAGAATATTAAATATTATTTAAAAGTCTAAATTTAAGATATATAAAAAGTTTTATCTGTGAAAATCATGTTTATTCCATTTAAAATGTCACTTCAGAATTGTATTAAACACAATAAATCACTTGAGACGTGATGGAAATGACATTGTGGTGGAAATTCAACAACGAATTTTAACAAAATCACAGAAGTCTCTTGTGAGATATTTATGTCCCCTGTTCAATAATGTTAGCGGCCAAATTAAATAGTGTGTGAAAAGCATGTTTGAAGAGAATTTCATTTCTAAACGACCACAGGGCCAAAAGTGCTCTAAAGAAATACCCAAGAACTAGTGGATATTGGCAACCCACACCCAGATTCCTGCTGATTAAATGATCTTATTTACAGTAATCTGATTACTGAGGATAAGATGATCGCTCACAAAGACACACACACACACACACACACATGTTCAAATATATGAAGAAGTGCTCTTTATTTACAAGAAAAGAAGGGTGTATTCTACTGTCAGTCTGTGGGCTTCAGTTAGCAGAGGATAAAATAAATGTATGAAGTTGTGGGAGGAATGTGAGACAGAGGGGCTAAGAGACAGAGAGAGAGAGAGAGAGCAAAGTGAGAAGCAAGAGATGAAGAGGGGGATAATGCGTTGAGTTGTGAGAATTATACCAGCTGGTGAAGGGATTGGAAGCCCTGGCTGGACGTTTAAACAAGGCAGCTGTGACCTCTTAATGAGTGATTCACACAAAAGTGAGTTACACATACACAAACACATCACATATCAAACTCACAGCCAGAACCGGATCCAGAGTAGTAGTCCTCATCGTCTAAAAGTCCATCTCCAGAACTCTCATCATCACTTGGACGAGGTTTGCGACGCTGTGCCTTAAAACAAAGAGAAAAATCATTCAGAAACATTTGTGCAAATCTAACACAAGTGAAATGATTTAACAGTACATTATTTCAAAAACAATAGCAGAAGCACTGTCAGTGTGTTCATGTGTAAGTGTGAAGGGGTCTAGCGTGGGGAGCCGTTTCATCGAGAGGCCTGTTGCTAGGGGCAACACTTGCCTTTAACCCAATTTCTTAAATAGGGATGAAAATCCAGCAGAAAAAGAGCTCTCGACTTCCTCAGACCCAGTGTCACATAAATGAGAAAACTGTGGTCCTCAAATCCATAAAAACCCTAGTTTTGCAGTTTACGTCAAACATTAAACTCTTATAGGCTGTTTCTGGCAACAAATGTCCTTTAAAAATATTGCATGCATGTAGTCAGCAGCCACCGTGTTCAAAGTGACACTTTCAAAAACAAGGTTACGTAACACCTAACCATTGGTGTAAAAGCACTTTCACCCATCTTTTGTATCATTCTTTAGTCTTGTGATGGCTTTCCTTCCCCCCACTCTCACGATTGGTTGGTCTCCTTTCCAGCAACACCCCATAAATACTCAGACCTATAAACAGACCCCATGCCCTCCCAGCAATCCCTTATAAACACACACACACTGGCCCCAAAATGTTGTCAGTCATCAGCATTCACATATAGAGACACTATTGTAACCGTGCCCAGTTCTGTACCTGATCTAATTAAATATTGCGCACATAATGTCTATTTATGTGCATTCATGTTTTGTGCAGTAAGCATGTGTCATTCACTAATGCACCCAAACAGGGCAGATATGTACATATATATTTAATACACAATATTTTTGTATTTGCTTTGAAATGGATTAAGAACATTTTATAAAGTTTTACATACTTTTTTCAGAGCTCTTTATATAATCATTTTTATTTATATGCACATACACATATACACAGCAATCATTTAAATATATACAAACACATTAACATTATATTTAATATGTATTTATAACAGCAATCACTTTGATTTTATTTAATGTTTTTTTAATGTAAAGTCTCTTACGCTCATATTAATTTGATCCAAAATACAGTAAAAATGTAATACTGTAAAAATAATTACAATGTTTTCTTTTCTTTTGTACCATTCGTCTTTCCTAAATAAAAGTTTTGCTTTCTTTAATGAAAAAAGGAACATTTGTTTTTAAAATATGTCAATGTATTAGCAAATGCCAAATATTTTCGTGACCATTTTGAGGCAAACAAACAGTTTAAAATGCATCAAGTTTGTACCAGAAACTGTCTTGATGCTTTCATAATCAAATATAGTCATGAGGACCTTTAGGGCATTTCATAACCCATTTATAAAAGGACATTTAAATAACCACAATATTCATGATGCAAAATATTATACTGCCAGCTAAATATATGAGACTATTGTGACTTTCTAGTGCCAAACACATACTAGCAATCTGAAGCAATTCCAGTTATTATTCTAGCATTTTATCAACTAAACCAGTTCTAAATAGTGCTATGGATTTGTGCTGATCGTTTTTTAAGCACAAAGTGCATGTGAACACCAGGGAATCAGATCCCACTGTGCCTCAATCTGAACTGCTATTAACCACAGGCCATTCACCAAATGCAATCAAGTCTAATGCGATTTCCTCTCCAACCTGTACAACACTCAAATACATGCTCCAGGTCTCCTTTCCAAATCACATATGTCTCTGCAAAATCAAGACGCAAAGCTACGCCAGTATGCATATTTGGATATTGTGTGTTTGTGGATGTCTGGGTTTCCTCCCCTGTAATGGAGGGGTTGGTTTGTGGTGTAATTTGGTCTACGATATGATTAAGGGGTAGAACTGGCTCGCACAGCAACGGTTCTTTCACAAACAGTTTGTGTGTGTGTGTAGAGAGGGGGTGTAGGTAAAACCTTTTTAGAGTCAAATGTAAATATAACTTTCATCTGTTTGGCTGCACATAATGACAAAAATCTAAAAATAAAATAAGCACAGTAGGGTTACACTGTTATGAAATGTCCGTTTTCTTTGATATTGCAACCATGATTTTTGATTTTGATTAACATAATTTGTATTACAATTTTTTTAAATAATTACAATGGAATTATAATGGAATGAAGTAATTAAAACTTTTCCAGTAACCAGTAATCATGGCAGCCGTAAACACAATTTCGATCCTTTATTTGTATAATTGTGCAGCTATAATGCATTAAAATTTATAAATATATTGTGCTCGCTTTCTCTGCCAAATTTGATGTTCTGTACAAGCTTCTTTCCAGAGGAGCAGCTGCAAGGATGATGAGAGATAGAGAGTGTGTGAAAGAGAGAGCGAGAAAGAGAGAGAGAGAGTGAGAGAGAGAGAGATCACTGTGTAAGTAAAGTTAAGAGGTGAGTTGGTCACTAGGTGATGACCTCATTAGGAGAATCAAACACACAAATATCTGAATGCACATCTACATATGCCATAACAATAAAAAAATATATAGAATTAAACATTACATCACCTCCGCATATAAAACATCTGACCCTCAAGTTTAAACTTTGTCTCTTGAAATGCATTTTATAAACGTGTATGAAGTGGGCAGCTGTTTCTGTGGGACAATCCTTAATCCAACCAGCAAGTGATCCCATAATCCCATGGGATTAGGACCATGTCAGATGCCCATATGGGTAAAACGCTGTGTGGGTCAGTATAAGAGCTCCTCCATTACATTCAAGTATTCAGCATTTCTGATGAGGTGACAAACCTAACCCTGGTTTAATCAACAAACCAAATTATCAGCACATAGCCAAATTATTATACATTTTACAAAGATAAACTACTAAATTTAAAATCAACAGTAACCCTCTTTCCTTCAGTAATGTGACATATTAATGTGACAAAGTAGAAAAAGGATATTAAATGAGAAACTATTGTAGGGCAAAGTTAGATTACATAAGTGTATATGAATATGAATTAAATTTAAAATTAAATTAAAACTAAATGTATGCATTTAGCAGACGCTTTTATCCAAAGCTATTTACAGTGCATTCAGGCTATCAATTTTTACCTATGATGTGTTCCCGGGGAATCGAACCCCCAACCTTGCGCTTGATAAGGCAATGATCTACCAATTGAGCTACAAGAACACTTTATGAATATTATGAATTATTTATTATTTATGAACTATGAATATGACTTGTATGTGAATTACGTTTTTTTTATTTTTATTAATATATATGGTTGAAAATACTGTTCTATGCTGTACTATAAAAAAAATTATTCATGCTCCATGTAAGAGTTTTTTTTACTCAAACATAAAACAGTGCCTTCTGTGTTAGAAGAGAAATCTGAACTTCACAATAAACAATTTGCTAGATTGGATGAGCAGTTAAGGCAGTTTTGGCTTGGGTTTTCCAAGCGTGATGTGGGGAAAGCTTTCTGCTGAGAAGGCGCCATGGAAACACTTTCATGGTATATTATCTGAGTCATGACCGCTCTTCCCACACGACAGCCAGCCTACAACACCCGGAATCACTGCTGTCTGGGATAACAGGGTAAAACATGGTTAACTCATGACAGCTTGTGCCTAACATGACTGATGTCACATGAACTCAGATCAAGTGATTCGAGTATGCAGTGTTTGTGAAGTAAAGGATGGTATTGTGTGTGTATTTGTATGTCCATGTGAGTCTGGGTCAATAAACTTTCTCTCTCTCTCTCCTCACAAGCAGATGGGGCTAACTGTGGATCATAACTTCCCTTGTGTTTCTAAGAAACTTTTCAGAGGAGCTAAAGAAATGCAGCCAGGGGCTAGGGAATGACTTGCCTTTGTGAGTATGTGGGTGTGCATGTAAGGGCGAGTGTGTGTGGCCAGTCTTTGTGATTATGAACCCCCCCCCCCCCCTTCCCAGAATCCCCTGCTGTTCTCAGTGTGTCTGTGTTTGAACTTCTGTATGTGCCCTGAGATCCTCATTTCCCATATCTTTGGGGACAATCTCAATTTTGCTGCACAAATAAAATGGAGGAGGAGGTACATGGAACCGAGGGAATAAGAGCGATGGCAGGTTTTCTAGAATAGCAGTAGCTGAAACTATTATGGAGAGTTGTTGCTCAGTAACAGCATACCTGACTTGAGTACAGAAGTGGATACGAATCATGTGGAAATTTGGTCCAGTGTCAAGTATTTAATAGCATCTACAGCCACTACAGAATCACACTTACCAGTGAGCATTGGAAAACAACAAATCAGATCGGTTTTGTTTTATTTTTTCACATAAATGTTAAACTTGATGTCCAGCTAGGATCAGTTAATGGCTCAACATGTCTTTAAAGGTGAGTAAAATGAACGGATGGAGTTTTGTTTTCAAAGGTAAACATTCAAACACATACACAAACAAGTAAGCAACAGAAATGGTCACGTGGACACCTATACTCTCAGAAAAAAAAGGGACAAAGCTGTCACAGGGCCGGTACCCTAAACGGTACAAAAGCTAAAAGGTACATATTAAAAGGTACATTGTATACATATTTACATGGTACATATTAATGCATAAAGGGAAATACTGTTTTAGTAGCTTTAGAAAAGGTACTGCCCAAGTAAGAGTTTTGTATCTTTTTTTACCTGAGAGTGTATACACTGGAGATACACACTGCATTGTATTCCCTGTGTGTACAGGTGTGTACTCTATCTACCAATTTACAGATGAAGTGAAGTAGAGATATTTACTATTCAAACGTTTGGGGTCTGTAACTTATTTTTTTCTATTTTATTTATAAACATTATTGAACAGGGGACATAAATATCTCACTAGAGATTTCTGTGATTTGTTGAAATTACTTTAGTTGAATTTCCACCAGAATGTCATTTCCATCACATCTCAAGTGATTTATTGTGTTTAATACAATTCTGAGCTGGACATGACATTTTAAATGGACTAAAATGGAATAAACAGCTGATTTTATAATGTATAAAACTTAAATTAAGACTTTTTAAATAATATTTAATAGTGCTTTTGCAATTGAAAAAGTGAAGATCAAAAATACAGTTAAAAATGAAATGAAAAAAGGGTAACATTTAATTTTTTTTCCCTTTAAAATAACAATTTATGGTAAAAATGACTAATAATTGTCGGGTCTCGGGGCTAATCACCTGTCTTTTTGGTGTGGGTGTGTGTGTTGGGATGGTGACAGCTCACCACGTCTGCCTGTTTGTGTTTTCCCCGCCTCCCTTGTTCCCCGTTGTTAACCATAATTGCTCGCCACCTGTTCTCTATGTCCTTCTAATTTTTTCCCCTTTATTATTCCCTGTGTTTCTCTGTCTATTGTCAGACTGTTGTTATTCATTCCAATAGCTCCGATCATCTAGCAGTTCTTTGTACTCACCCTGTCGTGTCTTGTCCTCAGGCTCCAGTGTGTTTGGCTTATTTCTCTGCTCTAGTTCTTACAAGCCCAGAGCTCCTAGTAGCTTCAGCTGTTCATCCTGTCACTACGAGTGAATCCTGTGAAACGTGACTCATCTGCTGTTCATCCTGTCACTACGAGTGAATCCTGTGAAACGTGACTCATCTGCTGTTCATCCTGTCACTACGAGTGAATCCTGTAAACGTGACTCATCTGCTGTTCATCCTGTCACTGCGAGTGAAACCTGTGGAGCGTGACTCTTTCTTCTCTGTCTCCGCTTTGTGAATAAAGCCTTGAGTTTACCCGCACCTGAATCCAGCCTGCTTTCTCTTGACAGAACAGTCTGACCATAGTATGGATTCAGCGGGATCTGGTCCGCTTCGCGCGGCTCTCGCTCAACAGGGAGTGTTGATCGGGCAGCATGCCACTCAGCTCAACACCACCGCGCTGGATGTGGAAGTTCTCAGTGCCCGAGTCTCCGAACTCCTCACACGGGTGGACGATCTTCAGCAAGAGGCAACGAGCCGGGGTCCCGTTCCTCACACCGGTATGTCACACGAGTCCGAACCCCATGCCAACAATCCGCCGGTCTACGATGGCGATCCTAACGCCTGTCAAGCGTTTCTCTCCCAATGCTCGCTGGTGTTTTCTCTGCAGCCCCGGCGTTACGCTAATGAAGAGACCAAGGTGGCTTACGTCCTTACACTCCTCTCAGGCCGTGCCCGCGAATGGGGTATCGCCGTTTGGAGATCGCGGGCTCCCTGTTGTGCCACTTTCGCGGTTTTCAGTCAAGAGATGGCCAAATTGTTTGATCGCTCTGCTCAGGGTGACGAGGCGGCGGCCCAGTTATCACGACTGTCTCAGGGGAGGAGCTCCGTGACTGACTATGCTATCCAGTTCCAGACTTTAGCTGCGGCATGCGGCTGGAATGAGAGCGC